>NC_142136.1:43792954-44095984 GCF_024610735.1 Ursus americanus
TTTGCACAAGTGTGAGGATAGAAGTAATTGATGAAGTGCAAGTTGCATATATCTTCCTCAGGCTTTAGAAGGAGCAGCTTGTGAAAAGCTGAGAAAGCATTGTGAGTATTCAAGTAACCAAGTAAACAGGGCTGAGTATAGGAATGAGATTTTGAATTTTAAATCATTCGATGTCAAGTGTTCCGTAAGTCAACAGAAGTGTGTGTGTTACAGGTTATGTTCCTTTTGGGCGTGTGTATGCATACATGTTGAGAAGAGTTCTTGCAGTCCTTACCGACTTCGTAAAATTTGGAATATAATATTTGTTGCTCATATAGATATTTTTTTTTCCTCCTGGAATTGCAGGGGAATTTATATCCAATGTGAATTTCTCTATTATTTGAAAAGGCTAATGTACTATGGCCCATATTTCGGAAAATAGCCTGTCCGCTGGCCAGTTAGCACCTGCACATCTCCCATTCACCACTTACGGAGCAAGATAGCCTTGTAGGCAGGTGCGCTTGCTGCCTCAACGCGCTCGCTTTCCAGAACTTGCGGTGCGTTGGTTGAAGGTCATTCTTCCTGTGGAGGCCCAGACAGGAAGCGGGGCACAAGTACTTTCTGCTCTTAGGTTTCCAAACCCTATTCAGTCTTCTTTTACCTCAGACCCTTGTCCCACAGCCTATTCCTACCTGTGGGAGGAGGAAGGGAGCACACCCTGTATGGTTGGGTCAAAATTCTGATCCTGTCGCCTCCAGATTTCTGCAAGTTTTCTCTTGGTCCAAGAAGTTCTCTTGGTCTTCCTTGTGCCTGAGACTCTGTCCTTACCTTTTCTTCTGCATCTTTCCTTTGCAGTGCGGACAGTGGGATCTTGTCCTGTTTTAAGTAAAAGAAAACATTGTGAGCTTATTTAAACATATTCTCCCTGTAAGTACCCAGCTCTTGAATTGAACCACATAGCTTTCAAGACCACTGTCTCAGTGTAGATATTAACAGAAACCTAATTTTACACTTGGTGTTGAGGAATGACCTCTTACTCTAAGCGTTATCTTTCCCCCAGAGGAAATAAATGCCATTGATCCTGAAATGGCAAGGCTATGAGAAAAATCTCCGGATAGAACAAAAAAATTAATCTTCAGTTATCATCTCCAATTATTATCTGGCTCTACTTTCTCTGCAGGGTGGAATGAATCTTAGTCATTCTGCCTTTAATTCCATTCAGCTCACATGTCCTCACATTTGCAGTTTCTGCTGATGGACCAGAGGCTCTGAATGGCCAGGATGATCAAATTTCCAGAGTAGAAAAAACACCAAAACGGGAGTCTAGAGTCCTGATGTCCATTTGCCACATTTTTTGCTACTCTCTGCTTCAGTTTTCTAACTGTAAAATAAGACCTTTATTAGATGATATTTTACTATTCCTTTTTAGGGGGGGAGAAAGGATTTGAAACTTTGAAAAATTCAAGTAATCATTTGTAATATGGATTCCATGTTTCTTGGGTAAACAAAAAAGTAAAATAATAGGAATAGTGATATGATTTATTAAAACATTTTAAAGTTTCAGAATTTTGACATGCACCAGAGTCCCCAGTTAAGGGGTGTTCCTAGATGTCAAAAATGTTCTTAGTATTTCATTCTGTGTTCTGCATTGGCTTGTTGGTATATGTCTTTTGAACATTAATTTTTACTGTCTGACATTTTCATGAAGCATTTAAACCAGAGATAGTTTTTAATTAGTAAGATCGGGTAGTTTACAGTAAGGGATATTTCGTTTCCTGTAAAGATTGTTCTCTACTAAGATGTTAATGCTTCTCTGCTCAAGTGTCAGGTGGCCTAACGTAATGTGAAGTAATTGAGTTTAAAGTGAGATTTTCTAATAAGATTTAAGCTACTGCTATCCCATTAATGAAAAGTTTCTCACCCTTTTCCTTTCACAGAATGGTTCTGTTAAGTACTTTCTTCTTTTTCATAGCATATTTGGTTAGTGTGCTCAGTATACAATATTTTCGCGAGGCAGTCTGGAAGATACTGGAAAATGATGGTTTTATAAGAAGCCTGTGACTTTAAATATGGACATTAGGAAGGAGGTGAAATGTTGCTTATCTTAAATTCTTAGGAGTTTTTATGGGACTTTTGGGGATTATAAAACATCAGGGAATTTCTGAATCTTTTCTTGGTTCAGCCCTCCTTTTTCCTTGGTAAGATATCTGTGTGGGGATCTACAACAAAGGAGGATAAGGCACCATTTGGTAGCTTAGTATCTGGTTGTCTGTAGATACTAAAGGCCTAAGGCTGGCTTTTTCTTTAGAACCCAGTACGGTAGTTTCTCCCTGTGCCTGCTGCTTATGTGGGGCAAAGACCAAGGAGATGAGAGGGTTGGTTTCAGTGCTAGAAAATGTCAGGCTCTCCTGCCTGTGCCTGCTCTTGAGAAGGGAAGGAAATAAAAGATGAGAGGGCCACACTCCATGCTGAACCTTTTAAACTGGAGGAGTAGGAAGAAGGGGGAGAGAGGAGCTAAGATCTGCCATCCATGTCAAAGACTACCCTTACTTCCTCGCTTGTCCTCCCTAATGACAATAGTTGACCTGGGTTGCCATTGTCTTAGAAATCTGAGAGCCGGGCTGTGACATTGGAGAAACCGAAAACGTGATTAGGTTCTTGAAACCGTGGATTGCCCAAAAAGCAAACTCCTTGTACAATTTGGAGAGGTGGTCCAGAGGGAGGTAGGAGAGGAAGGATTCTTCTGGAGCTGCATTTTCTATGCCATCACATGAGCAGTCAAGCCAGTGTCTGTGTTTGAGGTGCACTGTGCCATGAAGAAGCACCATCTCTGTCTTTGAGCAGCTCTTGGGAAAGACCATACGCATTTTAAATGATCCCACTTTGATCTGGTTTGAGAATTTGAGGGTCACTTAAGATTTATTGTCTTCACATTAAAAGAAACACCTAATCCCTACATACCTTTTTAAATCAAAAAGAGGTCAAACTCACATTATTAAAAAAGAAAGTGATTTGAAATCCAGCCTTTTTTGGGTATTTTTTTATGGTTAATTAATATAAAATTTGATAACTTAAAGCACATTGAAGTCTGCAGTTCTGTGGCATTTTGTACATTCATATTGTTACATAACCATTGCCACCGTCCATCTCCAGAACTTTTTCATCTTCCCCTGCTGATGCTTTGTACCCATTAAACACCAGCTCCCATTCCCTTTTCGTTCATACAAAGATCGTTTTTTTAAACATTTCCCTTATCATAGTCTATACAAACCCTGCTAGTCCTCGCTTAACCAGTTCCCTATAGTTGGAAGGTACATGAGGGACATTTGGGTTGCTTATAGGAAAGGTGGTACACTGGAAAAGAGGTCTGAACATGAGCCAAGAGTTTTGGATAGACTGTGTAGGATCTACACAATATGAGATCTAGCTTGAAGGGATGATAATGAGGATACGTAAGTATCAAAAGACCAGATTAAAAAAAAAATCATTGTAAGTTCAAGTGGGTATGGGATAGAAAAGAGCACAGGCTAGTCGATTCTAGAAAACAGACCAGTCAGATAATGGAACTCTAACTAGGTAGACCAATTGGAGACCAAAATGATCTGGACTACTAGTTGGGAGCACCCTTGATCACAGAGGAATAAAGATTTAATAACTGAGACATTGGGGAAATGACTTGAATTTTCAACTGAGCTATCAGAGATAGGAATATGAAATCAGAGGGACAGGGTAACTACTTATGAGAAGGGCTGTATAATGTTGAATTGAACAAATACCTAGGTATTGTCGGTATTTCCTCCTCTTTTACATGTGCACACACACAAATACGAGAAAGTATTTTTTTAATCAGAGATGATGTGTATACTCCTTCCCTAGGGCAATGTTAAGCATAGTTGGAGACAAGTCCATGGTTCTTATGGTAGGGATGGGTAACAACTTTATTTTTCTAATACTAAAACAGATGGTAATGTGAAATATACATTGATGCTCTATGTTCTGATGAGTTTTTTGCAAAAATACAAGATCCTAAAGAACATAGGCATGCTGTCATTGAGTCTAATTGAGATCATTGTAAAATTCTGCTTCTTACACCTGAAATTCTTTCTCATTATTTTGGAATAATGGTCATTTTTATGTCTGATCACATTTCTTCTATCAAGGTTTAGATAATCACTCTGGCCGTTTTGACAAAATTCTGTCTTTGTTTTCCCCATCCTCTGATACAGCAGAGATGGTCTGCTCACAGTTTAGTACGACATTGCTTCTTATTTGTTAGTTAAGACAATTTATTGTTACTTTTTCTATTCCCAAGTTGCTTAGCACTGTGTGTAAAAATACTAATAAGTTGGCTTATTAAGTCTTTCCATCCTACAGCATGCTAGATATCCTGAATTACCTGTGTTCTCATTTGGATTTAATCCTCCTTTTAAATTAGGAATGTACACTGAGTTTTCATTCTTTTTTATAATAGGTTTTCCCCCCATTAGTACATTCTCTTGTGTATGCATTAGCATGCCATGCATTAACTTTCTGAGTCTTTGCTCTGTAATTTCTATTAGCAGGGATATATTTTTACTTTCTAATATCAGCTGAGGATATATGGGAATAGGCTGGACTGGCAAAAACAATAGTTAGTAGAAAAGTTATGTATTATGAGTACATGTATTATTCCATGACTGGGAAACAGCAACATTCAAGAATAATTCCTCGGGGGTAGTTACTTACAGTGGGGAGATTTTGAGGATATGTAATAAAAAAAAAAGAGATGTTTTTATGAATTGTGATGAGCCAAGAAAGATCATGCGATAATAGGCCTTGGTATTTTTTGGACTGAATTTTTAACTCTTTCCTGATTTCTTTTACTTTTTTTCCTAATACCTTTGGTCCATCTAATCAAAGCTCATCTCAGTTTGTAACTTAATGTAATTATAACATTTAACACCAATATATACATGACAAATAGACCTAACTGACTCGGTTATTTTTCTCCCCACTGCATGGCTTGTTAAACATTTTGTTGACTATGTGAATTTGAACGATATTGATATTTTCTTTGGTTTGAGTTCCTGTATTCCTGTTATCTCAATCTTGATTAAGAAGAGGTGTTTCTGGGGCGCCTGGGTGGCACAGCGGTTAAGCGTCTGCCTTCGGCTCAGGGCGTGATCCCGGCGTTCTGGGATCGAGCCCCACATCAGGCTCCTCCGCTATGAGCCTGCTTCTTCCTCTCCCACTCTCCCTGCTTGTGTTCCCTCTCTCGCTGGCTGTCTCTATCTTTGTCGAATAAATAAATAAAATCTTTAAAAAAAAGAAGGGGTGTTTCTGTACAAGGGGACCTCAAGTGTGTGGTTCTTTTATATTGTGGTGCAAATACCTTTGAGATGAGCAGAACTACTAATTTCTGTGATTGCAAATGTCCTTAGAAATGGAGCAGTTTTTATAACATTCCTTGATTTGTTTATTATTGTATATGGGAATAAAGGGGGGAACATACTTTTATGTCAACTGTGTAGAGATCAACATAGTTTTGAAGTGTATTTTTCAAGGGTCTTTTTTTTTTTTTAATAGCTTATATTCCCCATACCTTAGTGATCCTCTTCTACATGTAGCAATGGTTAAAAAAAAAGATACACCTCTAATTAAAGATTTGGGTAACAATGAAATCCTTCTCCCTGTCCGTGGAAGGCTTGAGTTGTAGAGAAAAGTCCTTGAAGACCATTTGTTCTGTGACATTGGTTACTGAACTAGAATGTCAAATAAAGAGAAATGTGCATTTGTTTGCTACACTTTTGGTGATTGCTCTAGTTGAAATAATCTATTCCACAGAATTTTAGTTAGCGTGTTAGCCACTCTTATTATATCATTCTTAGTCTGGAATTGCCAGGCAGACATCTCTTTGCTAGTAAAATACTCTGATTAGTTATGGCAGTCATATATTAATATTTGACTAGAAAGATAGCCTATCTGTTTCTGCTCTGTTTATTTTCTGTGTAGTTAGGTACATAGTCATTTATTTATGTGCCTAGAAATACTAAAACTGGGTTTGACAGATCAGATATGACTAAAGCTATTTATACAATTATGGTTTTCAATACCAAAGCATTTACTTTGACATTTTGCCAAGGGGATATTGCCAACTTAAAAAATAGTTCATTCCAAGTTTTCACTTCTTTGTATTCCGTATCTTCTGCCTTCAAGCTGCCTAAATCTTCTTTGAAAACTATTCTCCTATCACAGCCACCAGTAGTGGTAACTCTCAGAAATCTATTTTCCTTTCCTAGCCATTAGATTATTCTCCAATTCCGACCCTTGGGATTTCCAGGTATATCCCTTTCACAATGTGTTGCTGGATAACTGAACCACATTCAGTTAACCACCATTTGAAGAGAGGTAGTGATGGGTGAAATTAAGAATCTCCTTTGGAACTATACATTTTTCCATAGCGTTAAATCCTATTCATTGTACTCAAGAAACCAAGCATCTCTCTCTCTTCCCCTGGGTCCACTCACCTTCCTACTTTCTCTCCCTGTGAACATGTGCCCAGAGGGAAAATTGTATCAAGTGTCAATGCAAAGCTTGAGGAGTTACCTTTCTCTTACGTGTTGGATTACAGACCACTTTCCTCATGTGGACTCCCTGCCCCAGAGACTGCTCTGGTCCTGTGGTGTGGCGATCAGTGTCCTTGTCCTGGGGGTCAGTCACTGCCTCGCCGTTTGTGTGGCTGTGAGCAAGTAACTAAAAAACTCCGTGCTTAGTCTTCCTCGTCAGTAGAATGAGGGGCTTAAGCTTCATGGACTGTTCTTCTAGAATCTGAACCCTATAAAATCTTGATACTCTTTGTTAGCCTCTTAGAATCTCAACAGTTGGAAAACAAGAAGAAAAACAGGTGCAATTAATGCAAAGAATCTCTAGTTTATGGATGTCTCCCTGCCCCTGCCTTTTGCCTTATATGAAGATTGTGCTAGGCCTCACTTGTCATTTCCTAAGTCCATGATATATGCTTGCTTTATTTCTGTAGTTGAGTTGATTTTATTGGCTTCTCTCAGTGTCACAGAGAATGCTTATTTAATCTGGTACACTTCCTTTTATCCTCTCCAGGCTAGTGTAATCTAATGAACAAAGGTAATTTATTGTGAACGTCTAACATGTAAAATTTAATAGCGGTTGTGCCAAATGAATACTAGAAAAAAATGGAAATGTGTAGTATTTTAAAAACATACTGACATGAGATACGCTTAACCAGGAAGCGCCAATAAAAATAGAATAAACAATTGTTAGAGCATTCATTGATTTAGAATATTCCATTATGTAAAGAGAAAACTGTGCTATTAACCTTTTGTGCTACCACTAGCTGCCTACACATGTAGAGCTGCGTATTCTAGAATTTTTTTGCAATGGTGACATAATGTATGATAGAATATGTGGAATCTTACTCCTGAAAAAAGTCACATTTTTAATCAATCTGATTAGAACATAATGGAAAATGAACTGGAATAAACTGTATAACCATGTACCATGGAATTATGATTTTTAATGGAAAATTTAGTATGAAAGCAAAGATTTTGAAAGGAGATTCTTTATATAATTTTGCTGCTATTTTTGAAACTGAAAACAAAAAGAATAAAGAGAAAACGTAATTAAAAAAGACTTTTTCAGTTCATGGCTCTTGGCAACATAGAAAGTTTTGTCATCTTTGACTTCGTTCTGACATAAAACCCTCATAAAATGCAGCATATGCTGTGTTAGTGATCAGAACTGTTTTTGAACAATATTAATCTTCTGTTGGAAAAATGCTGTCTTACACATCTCTAGGAAATAAGATTAAACACAGACCTCTAATGGCAAAAAAGCTAGATCACAAGTATAGATGGCACTAATAGTCTGACTTTATGATTCAGAGTTTCATCTTATACTTGAGAAAATCTAGTCTTTTAGTGAAAGTGTATTTTTTAATAGCCTTAGAAGAAGAGCTGTACTGGCGGATGGGATGAGTCCAAAATGTCCTCTCTCGGCTCATGAGCTGTAGTTAGGCCCTCTGATTCTTGTCTCTTATTTCCCTGACACTGTGGAAGCTGAGGGAAGGTCATAGGAAGGTAATTATTGTCCTATTTCCTTCTCACAACTCCTCTTAGAGGTCTGCTGTCCCCAGGTCCTAGACGAGGGATGTAAGCCACAGTGGGGTTCAGTGGTGGGTATGTGTGGGGATGGGGATGCAGGACCTGGTTGGAGATGTCCAGCCCAGTGTGCCCACAGGACCCCGCACTCTGCCCTGGCTAGTATCTCAGAAATGACATCACCACGGGTAAATGAATAGGATTTTGTGTATGAACTTCATTTCCATTAAACATCCTCATTTGTTCGTATTCCTCTTGAATGCGTGTTTATTGTTGCTGCCAACATTTGGGTCCTGCTTTATCAGGACCTTTGCATAAACATTTTCACTGGTATTACACTGATTTGAGGCAGTCTGTTATCTGGCTTTTTTTTTTTTTTTCAATCTCACTTTTAATTATTTTTCTATGTTGAAGATTTTATCCAAATCAGTCTGTTTGGCTAATAGAGTGATTATCTGATTTCTATTCTGTGTGTGTGTGTGTGTGTGTGTGTGTGTGTGTGTATTTTTTTTTTATCCTGTTGGGGTGTGTGTGTGTGTGATTTTTTTTTTTTCCCGTTGTTGTCTCTCCCAGAAAACTTTGCTCCTTATCCCTTTGTCCATATTCTGCTCACTATTTCAGTTCCATCTTTTTCCAACCACCCTTTGACTATATGGTTTAAAAAAAAAAAAAAAAGAGAAAACTGTAATTTCATTGCATTATGGGTATGCTGATACATTAAACTTAGACTCTAATTTGTCACTTTTATGAAAAGACAGAATTAGTTAAAATCATTTCAGTGACTGATTTGGAGGTTGAATTGGTCAGAATTACTTGGTTACCGCCCCCCTCTTTTTTTTTTTTTTTTTATGTGATACCTAATATATTTCAAAACTAGTGGAAACAGTATCGGAGAGAAAGTCTTGCGATCACTCTTTTACCAGTCCGTTGCCTGGAGTTACTTGCCCTAAGCATTCTTTTTCTCATCGTGATTATGAGGCTAGCAGTAGTATGACTGGTGATGAGAATTATGTGAGCGAGTGCAACAGAATGTGTTCGGTGGAATGCCTAGGAGATGGGCAGAGCATGTTGCTTAAAATTAAAGGTTATTAGTTTCTTTGACTTTTTTCTTTAGATAAGCTAGAACATATTTCAGAATGTCAAAGGATATTGGTGTTGAGAAATGAACTGATTAAAAAAAGAATCTGGCCTTTTTTTCCCCTTGCAGATAAAGATAAGAAAAATGTACATTTTCTAAAAAGTAGATGATTGCCATTTGGTCAGGTTAAGGAAAGGAAGTCCACTAATATAATTTTTATTAGCCTTCATCTGAAACTTTAACTGAGAGTAAGACAGGAGGTTTAAATACTAGGAATAAGGTGACAAACGTGTCATTTTTTGCTGGTTCCTGGAAAATCTATGACAGTGAGCCGACTAGCTGGTGGGACGGATACGTGTGTCTCCATTCTCGGTTACTCTTTTCCACCTCTGTACGTACAGCTGCCTCTTGTACGTGACTGTGTGGATGTACCAGAGCTTCTCAAACAGAACATGTTTAAAATTGGACTGTTGCTGAATTAGATAATCACCATCCTCATCTGCTGGGTTGCCCTGGATGCCCTTTCTCCTTTGGTCTGCAGGTTCATACATTTATACATACGCCTCACAGGTGTTTATTGAATACCTGCAGTGTGTGTTCCAGTCTTATTCTTGGGTGCTAAGGATATAATGATGAACAAAGTTTCTACATTTAAGAGACTTGTTTTGTAAGAGGGGGAGAAAGATAAATGTCAGATTTATAGTATGTGAGGAGAAGGTGCTTTGGAGGAGGGAAAGGGGCAGAATGATGGTGTTAGGGAATACCGAGTGGGGGTTGCTATGCCATGTAAGGCAGTGAGGGAAAGCTCTTCCTTTAGTGTTGATCAGGACTCTCTGGCTGCCCTGTGGTGAAGAGACTGCAGTTGGTCAAGCCTGGAAGTGGGAGATGGGTTAGAAAGCAGTTGTGATGCAGGTGAGAAAGGATGGTGGGCATGGGAAGAGGAAATGTAGGAGCTAAGGAGATGGGGAGGAGTGCTTAACTCGGGAACATGTTGGAGTTAGAGGTGCCCGGATGGATGGATGGATTGGATGGGATTTTGAGGGAAATAGTAGAAAACAGGATGACATCAAGCTCTTTGAGTTCAGCAGTTGCTACAAGAGCATTCCCATTTTTTGTTTTGTTTTTGTTTTTGAGATGAGGAAAACTGCTGGCAGAGCAGGTGTAGGGGGGTGTGTGTTTGGCTTTGGACATGTTAGTGGACGTGGACGTGCACATTGGACATCTAAGTAGAGATGTTGAGAGTAGGCCCTTGGGTATTCAATCTGAAATTCAGGACGCAGATGCGGGCTGCATTCTACTTTTGGAAATCCTCCCTTCTTTTCATCCCAGTGGCCGCTGCTGTAGATGAGGGCACAATGTGTTGTCCTTTGGATTTCTGTAACTCCCTCTGTCTTGACCTACTACCATTTTACCTTTGCCACTCTTTCACTTCACTTTGAAGAGCCTGAGTTTTTTCTCAAAAGCAATTCTTTTGATGTCTGTCACATACTTAAAAACCTCGGTGGCTGCTCATTGCTTGGAGGATAAAATCCAGACTTCTTAACCTGGCTTAAAAGATCTTGCATGACGTGGTACGTGCTTAGTTTCTAGTGTCATTTACTTCCACAAAATATTCTCTGCTCTTATTATTCTCACTTCTTTCTGTGCCCTTCAAGTTCTTGCACCTTGAGACTTTCAAACACTATCCTTCCATTGTCTGATATTTCCTCCTACCGCCCCAAAACCGTGTCTCATGCCTAACTCCTTTTCTCTCTCAAGTTTTTGATTAAGTAACATTTATTATGTGAAGATTGTTGCTGATAAGTATGGGTTATGGGTTTCTTTATTCTCGTGTGGTTCTTATCAAAACATTGCAGACTTATATAGGTATTGTAGTTGACATTTGCTTCGCACTCACCACTGTTGATCTTTAAATTCTGTGAGGCCAGGATGTCTCTATTTTGTCTAACGTTGTATCTATATTGCCTAGCATGGTCCCTTTTAATTGGTGCTTAATATTCATTTGAATGAAAGAATAATCTGATTATAAAACATGTATGCAAAATTCAACAAAGTTTCTATATTCCAGCAGTAACTAGTTACCACGTACAGTGGGAAAGGTAGGATTAACCAATCTCTCCGCCTCCCATGCCCATACTTAAGAGTATAATTTAGATATACTTAGGACCCCTAACACTAACAATGAATGTACAGGTTGCCTACAAAGAACACTGCGCTAAGTTGAATAATTACAAACACATGTCATGTTGATGACTGGGAATTTTGAAAATTGTCAACATATCAAATTTCATTGAATCTATTTGCAGATGCCTCATGAGTCAAATACAATTCAAATGAATTTTATTTCTGGAACTTTTGAATTACTCTAAAATTCATGTGGAAAAATAAATGAGAAAAGGGAAGAAAATTCAGAAAGGGAAGAAAAATAATTTGAACATTCAATTAAGATGTAGTACTTAGAACAGTGGAACAGAATTAGAAGCCCCAAAAAACAAGTATAGGATAAAAGTATAATGTAAAATCAGTTGAGAAAGATGACTATTAATAAAATGATAGAAATAATTACTTAAATATTTTGAAAAATATAAAAGTTGACCCCTGTCTCACACTATGTACCAAAACATGTAATTATAATAGTCTTTTTTTGATATAATGTAATTATAATGTGCCATCTTATATATATGAAGATGCTTTTGGAACTACTTTCCCCAATATTAGTGATTTATTTATACATATCTAAAATACTTTGCTCCATTATTTTTTATTATCAGGATCCTAATTTTGTCAGATGACTGGCTTTGACCAGAGGTGCTATCCGTGGACACAAGGGAGAGGGAAGATGATAGGATCACCATTGGTTCCAACTCTTAACCTTGACTGTCCTATATCTTTGCCGTAAGGACAGGTCATAGATTGATATTTAGCATGATACATTTATTCTCTTATTTTTTACTAAGGACAGGGAGGTTAGATGCATTTGTTGGTTCTAAAGCCCTCATAAAATAAGCTAAGTAACAAATTTTGTCGGTTTGCAAAGATTTGGAAAACAAATTACAGACCACCTACTCTTCCAGTTTAGTAGGAGCTGTATTTTTAAATAAGCGTGCTCTGTCAGACATAAAATAGCTGTGTGTGTGTGTTTGCTCAGCACTCTTAGAGCTAACTTCTTAACCTCCCCTATGTGTAAGTATATTCATTTTTGTAATTGTGTCCCGTATAGTGTTCAAATGAGCTAAGCGTATTCATTCTTATTACCAGTGGTATTGGCTTCCATAATGCACATTAGTTTTGTTTTTGCTGTTAGACCTCCAAGTATCTATTCTCAGTTTTTCTAGCATCAGAACCACCAGTGCCTACCTGAAACAGTTTAGGTCTTGAGATATCTATTATTTTTATAACCATGTTATTTAAAAGAATTCTATCTTTTTTATATTCTTTGATAAGAGTTCACAACCTGTCCTTTTGCTGCTGAATGCCTTACTGACATGGATCTATCCTTGGTTTTACAGAGAGAAGAGAAGAGGAAGATTTTGAAGAGAAGAAAGCTATTAAGAAAAAAATTAAAGAGCTTAAATTTTTAGATTCTAAAATTGCCCAGAACCTTTGTACGTATGAAACTTCAATCTATTACATTAGCAAAACACTGGAGGTGGTTCCTGTAAATTACTTCCTTTTCTTTATGACTTGTTTTTCATTTTGTTATTTTAATATTTTATTATTTGCATAATAACTTCAAAGATAATTCTTTTCCTTTAGGCAATTTATGGGTTAAATTCTTCAAAAAATTAATGCATATTAGAAAATGAAAGCTAAGGAGACTATTTAGAACAAAAATATATCTTCTATGACTGGGAGAGAAAAGCTACCCTTTGTCTAAGGATATAAATAATGAGTTAAGAAATTTAGGTGATGACATCATATTTTAAAAAGTGGTAGCGGATTATTTCTTTTATACCTCCGAATCTCTATTATTTTTGATACTTGATCACACACAAAAGAGGTTGGAATATTAATGGAAATTAGGATGATGAGTAAAATGAATTCCATTATCCCATCTGAGCAGTTCAAAGCCTTTCCTCAAAAGTAATGACTGGAAATATTTTAGATTTAATTACTGTTACAGGAGCTAAATACTTAGTATTGAATTGTCTCCCTGACTGAATTACTATGGGAGAAGAGGGCAAAGAGTTTTGCTTCTAACTCATTTCTAACTGTAACTTAAATGCATCAAAGATAGTTTGCTTGGAACTGAGATAATACCATATGTATATATTACTTTCTGATGTTGTGAGAGGAATACAATGTGGAAAATCTAGAGGCATGGAAAGTTAACATGACTTTTAGTCTGCCTTTCAATTATTACATGCCTCAAGAGAGCTTTTATTAAGTAATGGAAACAAAAATTCTTTGGTGAGAGGCTTAAAGCTCCATGCTATCGATTAAAGAAGGAATTATGTTGGAGGCAGTAAGTGTAAAAGACAGAGTTGACATTCCTTCTGTGAAAGTTTTGAGACCTCCTTCCTTTCCTGCTTACTATGACAGAGGGCCACCCCTTTTCTGCATTGTGGGTGTGCCAAGATCCCCGTGGATAGTGTGTAGACATTAATGTGATTGGCCAAGATACTAATCTCTGTTTCTGGGCACGCGTTGATTGCATATCCTTACATTCTTGAAGGTAGATGTTGCCATGTGGCTTGCTTGGGCCACTGACAGTGTAAGGGGAGATGAGGTAGTTTTCTGTGGAAGCATTTATTGCTGGTGTGAGAAACTCCAGTGTTCTTTCCCCAGCACCCAGAATGGCTGTCAAAATGGTGATGTGAAGATTGTGTCAGGGCTCTTTCTGATATCTAATGGACATACCGTCTGAATTAGAAATGATTTGTGTGTGGAGGTGTATGTGTATGCATGGTTAGACTACTGAGATTTTAGGGACTGTTATACGATACTGGTATTTTAGGGAGTTTTCCCCTTTAAAGGAACATTGACTTCAAAGCATTATTAACTTAGATAATGTCAAAAGTTCTATTCTTTGTGATCTGAAAGAGAGTTTTTCTTGAAAAGTGTCCATGACTTGCTTTACTGATTCCTAGGCTTAACTCCAAACAGCCTCATTAGGGGTCCTGAAGAAATACCATTTTATTTATTTATTTACCTAAAGATTTTATTTATTCACCTAAAGATTTTATTTATTCATTTGAGAGAGAGAGAGGGAAAGAGAGCGTGCGCGCCCGTGCGCATGAGCAGGGGGAGGGGCAGAGGGAGAGGGACAAGCAGAATCCTGTGGAGCAGCGATCCCTAGGACCCTCAGATCATGACCTGAGCCGAAGTCATATGCTTAACCAACTGAGCCACCCAGGCGCCCCAAGAAGTAGCATTTTTAATAGAATTCTTTTCAGATAGGTCAGCCATGATAAGTTAGCATAAATGTCCATCTCAAAGTTGAATAATTGACTTTGGTATTATTTATATGTGATAGAACATGTGCTAAATGAGATTTTAAATTTAATAATGGCTAATAATTATTGATTACCTTTATAATCTAGTTCTGTATTTGGCCCTTTAATCTTTACTACAACCCTATCACATAAGTAGTAGCATTGACGTTACGGGTGAGTATAGCAGTTCAGTGACTTGACTAAGGTTGCTTACTTTGAAAATGGTCAGTAGCTATAGGTTATACTATTCCCGTTTAGAGATAACAAAATCATATTATACAGAGGATATTGGTTTTTTGTTGTTGTTGTTTTAGCTAGAGAATATATATGCATCCATTTAGTTGTTAAACACGTTTTAAAGTATAAGATCGAGAAGTCCAGAATTTAAACCATGTCATATTATGATGTAATCCATTTCTGGATTCTTCTTGCCCTCTTTGATTGTAGCAAGTGTTATGATTTAAGCTTTAAGAAGCTTTAGCAACCTATAATCTTGACCGTAATTATAGTCTGATTCACAGCTGGTTTTTGTCTCTGAAATTCAGTCTTTTGAGATGCTGAATTGCGAAGAGAGTCTCGTGATAGTGACAAGACTCTCTGTTGTCACTTGGAAATCTGAGATAGTTTCTCTTAGATTTCTCTTAACTGAAGTATTTGATAGAATTTTGGGGAAAGGCTCTAAAATCTACTCCTTTATTCACCTACTTATTCAAGGGTGTGTTAGGCTCTCCCTGTATTTGAGTTCGTAAAGGGTTTGGCAAAGTCCCCGGGCTCAGCATAAAAGGTAGAATTCCAGCCACTCCAGGCTCCAGAGATGCCTTAGGAATTTTACAAGGTTCATATGCTTTACCAGATTTTTGGAGTATTAGAGCTATAAAGGGAGGAACCCTGGAATCTATGAATTAATGTAAAGGTTTAAATATTTATAAGTTCCCTTGAAGAAAACATGTGTGACTGGTTCCAAAATCTGCACACTTTACACTTCTTCACTGAACTCAAAGCTTCCCACTGGGATCTATATAATCACATTTTGAAGGATAAGATGCATGTTAGTAAAAATATTCACTTTAATGGGTCTTTTGGAGGCTTTAAATGAGTATCTCATATTCTCAGTAACTTTTAATTTGTTTTTTAAAGGTCTAGGCTTGTCTTCTGAATTGTGTGTTATGCATTAGGCCATTTTCAACTCTTCTGTCATTTTTTTTACCCTTAGAGCAAATGTTTTCCTAAAGCCTTATTCATAAGGTATAAAAACAACGTAGTTCATTCTTTATAAATATAGGTATTTGATGTGCATGTTATTGTAACTATGTAATAATACCTTAAAGCAGTGGGTGAATTACAAATATGGAAGAAAGTCAAGGAATAAATTATGTCCATTCGCAAAGTAAACTTCTGTTAACCTTTTATCTTTTTTTAAATGTATGTTAACTGTATTCATTACGCTTGTTGTGTTATTTATATTTATTCATATTGTTTATATACTTTAAAAGTGTGTGACATCATAGAAGGTTTTTATCTGCAATTTTTTTTTTTATCTCCAAGACCATCTTGACTTTGGACACCAGTTGCAAGTTTGGGGGTCCCCAAGACCACTCTTAAGTATGATAATTTGTTAGAAGCACTCACAGAAGTCACTGGAAGCTATTTGACTCATGCTTAAACGATACAAATCAAAATCAACCAAGGGAGAGGTACATGGGGCAGAGTCCAGGAGAGTTCTGAGGGTGAAGTTTTGATAACACATTCTTTGAATGCTATACTTTATTCATTCAACATTTGGTTGACTCTTGGGTTGTTTCCCATTTTTGGTGGTGCTAAGGCAGGTTGTGGCAAACCATGGCCCTCAGGCTAAATCTTGCCTTTGCCTATTCGTTGAAATACAATCTATTGGAACTTAGCCGGACATTTGATCATATATTGTCTGTGGCTGCTTCTGTGCTACACGAACAGAGTTGAATAGTTGTGATAGAGACTGTATGGCTTACAAAAGCTAACATACTTATTATGTGACTCTTAACAGAAACAGGTGACTACTGCTCTAAGTATATACTGCTCTGTATTTGTACCAATGTATTCTGCCACCGTCAATGCTTGAATGTTCCCCCTTTCCAACCTTACCAATGCCGTGTGTTTGACAAGGATCTAGTGTGGTTTAAAAAAAAATTATATTTAGGATTCGTTGAGCCTTTTTATTGTAATGATTTGTGTCTATAATTCTGGAAAATTCTGATTTTTTCCTCTTCAAATAAGGTTTCCTTCAATGTGTTCTTTTTGTGATTGCCTTTTGTAACTCCAAGTAGACATTTTTAAGGTGCCTTTACTCCTATGTCTCTTAACCTAGAATTTTTCCATCTCTTTAAATTTGTGTTTTGGATCGCTTCTTTGCCTGTCTTTGATGTCCTCAGTTTTCTCTTTATCTAATGTCTGATCCATAAATTGAGTTTTTAATGTCAATAGTTTAATACACACACACACGTATATATAGATATATAATATATATACATATATAATATGTATACATATATATATAAATAATTTTTTTTTATTTCCAAGTGTTTTCCTCCCTCAAATCTTGTTTCTTCTTAATAATCTTTTTTTTTTCCTGGCCATTATTTTGAACTTTCATTTTTTAAAATATTTTCCCAGGATTTCTGTTTTCCTTCCTTTCCAGCCAGCTTGGAAGTGAATTTAGGATTTACACACACACGTGCGCATACACACACATGCACACACATATGTATGTGTTTTAGATATTTCAAGGGTTTATGTTTTATTCTTGAAGTATAGTTGGTGCACAATGTTATATTAGTTTCAGTTGTACAACATAGTGATTGGAGAGCCCTATACCTTATGCTATGCCAAGGATATTTCTTGATTAAGATAAAAAATATCCTTTTCAGAATGGAGGAGATCAGTATTTCAAGGGTATTTCTCTACATTGCCATAATGGCTGAAGTACATAAAAGTATAATTTTTTTTCCCTAATGACTGTATTATGCTTCAGAGTAATTTTATTCTTTGATCTTTGTATTTAATGTTATAATCTTTTCTATATTTCTGTGTTGTATCCATAGACTAGGTTTCTTGAGTGAAATTTATTGCTTCTTGAAAGGAATTAATACTTTCAAAGATTCCGCTCAATCTTACTAATTTGCAGTTCAGGTATATTTTAACGATTTGCTTTTTCAGTTTGCTTACTCCTAAGGTTTAACATATTATTACATATTTTTTTTGTCTTTCTTTTCTTACTTTTTTAATTAAGGTTACACACATTTTGCTCATTTTCTTTCTTAGATCTCAGGCTATTCTAAATGAAGAAAAAAAACGCTTTCAATCTTGAAGCAGGTTTATACCCTCAGCTTCCTTGCTTTTTAATTGTTTTGTGCTTTGATGGTGTTTCCCTTTTATGGTGTCATATCAATCTTTTAACATATTTTCCATCAACTTTTATGCTTAAGATGTTCTCTTACCATAAAGGAGCTCAACTGGCATCTTAAATTTCTTTTAGTATTTGTTTTTGTTAATATTTACATTTAATTCTGCAATCATATACAACTTGTTTTGTACATGATACACAGACTGAGATTTTCTCTTCCCAACAATTACTTATTGATACTTTGAGATCATATAGTTCATATATTTTTGTGCTCTTTAGTGTCTACTATGGGGTTATCCTGTTATAATTCATTAATCTCTGTTGCAATAATATTTATATCGTTTATTCCATCTTGTTGGGATATTAAGAATTATACCCATCTATAATTTCTAGCACCATTATCCCATATTTATGACTATTTGAGTTCAGAAATGTGTCAGTCAAGCTGGTGATGAGAGCACAGATGGTGCCCTTGTTGCTCATCTGTGGATGATCCATGGTGTCCTCAGGTATATGAAATACAGCCATGTTTTCTCAATCTGGTAAAAAATGCTGTCTTTCTATGAAAATGCCTACAGACAACATGACATAAGTTCAGCTTATAAAATAGTGGGCTAGTGGTAGCAAATTCTAAGTATGTTCAAGAAGTGACATCTGTCGCTGAAGAAGAGACATTAATAGTAGAATAAGGGAGGAAACAGCAAGAGCATTAAATCTAATACTGTGAAAATATCCTTATTTACCTCAGTAGCGTTTGAGAAGATCATTGTGTTTTAATATTGGATATATGAGGTATTAGAAAAAAATGTAAATAATGTTGAAATTCTTAGTAATTTTATCCAATCTATATTGGATGCAGTATCCAATCTAATCCATTTGGATAGTTTTCCAAGAAAATTTGTTCTCTAGTTTTGGATATTCAAGCTTTAGTTACATACAGAGGGTATTTCTGGCATATTGTCTATTATATTTTAAAACAGGGAAGTGCTATTATAACTTACAATAGCGTTAATGCACTACTTAACAGTTTTCTTAAAATATTTTTTGTGAACTACTTAGTAGGGCTGGAAGATATTATACAAGCTAATAACACACATGTTTAGACAAATATTACATGTGCATCTTGGAGTTTCATGGTTCTTTTATTACAATGTGATATTTTTATGGAATACTAAATATATTTCAGGGTTTTTTTTTTTTTTAAATCACATGAAAATTGGCACCATTCCGTGATAGGCTAATAACTAAGTATTAAAAAATCAACCTTGTAACCAGCATAATAATAAAGGACTGTTGCTTAAATAGGAGTTCTAAAGCTTGAGTAGAAAATGTGCTAATGAAAGTTTCCCCTGTAGTAATTACATTTAATGTTTAAAGTCTCTCATTTTATGAATTATTTTTGATTTTTTATATAGTACCACATCTCAAATTCTTTTCTTCCCTTACCTATCGTGAACTTCTCTCTCCTCCTTTTAGCAATCTTCCTGAGCTCTTTTCGGGTGCCATATGAGGAAATCAAAATGATGATATTGGAAGTGGATGAAACACAGTTGGCAGAGTCTATGATTCAGGTAAACAAACTGGCAGAGAGCTTAAATTCCAATATTTCATTGCAGGCTTCTCATTAAATAGAAATCTGTAAGTGAAGCAAAATTCTTAAACCAAATCATTCAACTGGAAAATCATTGCTGCATAATTAGTTTTAGCATAACTCCTACTTTGCCAGGAGATAAAACTCTGCATCTTCTCTTAACTGCAAACCAAATATAATGCTATCAAAATGATTACATTTCAATTATTTTAAATGACTGTTTCTGAAAGGCAAATTGTTTAATTTTATGTATATGTTTTGGTTACAGTTAAGATTAGTAATATGTTAGTTAAAATTTATTTGTATAATCCTTTTAGAATATGTTTTTCTTAGACTTCTGCTTTATAAAGTCATATTATGATTTGGTATAGAAGATAGGGGGAGTGTTGTCTTTATTTAAAGTTACCTTTATTAACAACGCTTCCTTGAGTCATTTGTGTTCCTGTGAGTACTAGAAATTGTGGGCATGGCATTCTGAATTCATTCAGGAGGCTGCGAGGTTTTTTAAATGGTTTTTACCCACAGTAGTATTTAAGGAATGCTAGTGCGGTGCCAGAGTTACCCGCTGATTCCACCGAAGGCATCAATAATGCAGATCTTGATAGAATGTAAAATCGGCAAATCAACCACAAATTATCTAATGAGAGAAAAATATCTTCTGTTTACTATCTTTCATTCTTATAATGGATATACTTAGAAAAATGATTTTTTAACAATAAAAAGAAACCAGAGATTATTTGTTAGCGTCAACACATGTTTAAAATTATTTTGGAAGTTTAATCTATCAGTAGATGGTGTCTTTAGGAGATTTTGGTTTTGCCTCTCCTACCTTGCCTTCCCAGTGTGATTGTGACGTAATCCTGGTAGGAGTTTGTGCTGTGACTCCCAAACACCTGATCCAGTAACTCTTGAAGCCTTCACTCTCTAGCAATTTCTTTTTACTAGATTTTTGTCTTTTTTTTTTTTTTTTAAGATTTTATTTATTTATTTGACAGAGACAGCCAGCGAGAGAGGGAACACAAGCGGGGGTAGTGGGAGAGGAAGAAGCAGGCTCCCAGCGGAGAAGCCTGACTGGGGCTCGATCCCATAACGCCAGGATCACGCCCTGAGCTGAAGGCAGACGCTTAATGACTGAGCCACCCAGGCGCCCCTAGATTTTTGTCTTTGTTACTGTTGATTGTAAATGTGCCTTGTTGTTGGGTGTAGACTTAAAGTTCCTTAAAGAAAATTTTTCTACTTAATACATGTTTGTATTTTTCCTAATGCATTTGTTGAGTATTTAGAGAGTAGCTTTTAACTTGATTACATGAATGTGCTGGATGGTTCAGGTGGCTCTTGGGTAGAGATGGGGGAAGAATTTGGATTTTTTTAATTCAAATCCAAAGATCAGTTCCGTAAAATTTCTTAATATATTAGTTTTCTATTGCTGTTGCAACAATTTACCACACCTTCGGTAGCTGAAAATAACACAAATGTATCTGCCTACATTTCTATTGAACGGAAATCTGGCGTGTGTCTTACCATACTAGAGTCAAGGTGTTGGCAGGCTTTCATTCTTTTCTATAGGCTTTAGAACAAAATGCTATTCTTTGCCTTTTCCTGGCTCCTCATGGCTTGCTCACATTCCTTGGCTTGGGACACTTTTCTTCAACTTTGAAGCAATGTTGCCTATCTCTCTTCTTTCTTTCACAATCACATCTCCCTCTCGCTCCATTGTTCTGTCTCCCTCTTCCACTTTTTTTTTTTTTTTTTAAGGTTTATTTATTTATCTGACAGAGACAGCCAGCGAGAGAGGGAACACAAGCGGAGGGAGAGGGAGAGGAAGAAGCAGGCTCCCAGCGGAGCAGGGAGCCTGATGCGGGGCTCAATCCCAGGACCCTGGGATCACGGCTTGAGCCAAAGGCAGACGCTTAACGACTGAGCCACCCAGGTGCTCCTCCCTCTTCCACTTTTTAGAATCTTTGTGGTTACGTTCAGCAGTGCAGATAATCCAGGAAAATTTTCCTATTTTAAGGTCAGCTGATAACAGCCTTGACTTCCCTTTGCTATGTAACCAAATATTTCTACAGGTTCTTGGGATTAGGTGTGGACATCTTGGGGGATGTAGTTTAGGTCGTCCTTCTGCCTACCACATCTACTAAATATAAAACAAGTTTGAGGAATTTAAAATCTAAAGACTTAGTTTGGACATTTATATATTGATCAAAAAATAAGAATTTCATACTCTTTGTAGTCTTAATTTTAAGAATATGTTCTTAATTGTAAAGTGAAGAACTGCCGATTTTGAACTTGGCACAGAGAAAACATTTCTTGATAGAATCACCGTTTTGGTAAGCTCTGTTCACAGTCATAACTTTATTTTGGCATATCTTATTACTTATTCATATATAACCAGATGCCAGTAGTATTCTGTTTTTGATGTCAGCTCTCTACCTCACTCTTTACCCATTTGCCTTCATTTGTCTTCTATTCATTAATTCATTTAGCAAATATTTTATTACACACACTATGTGCAGGGCATTATGTCAGGCTCAATTAGACATGGATTTTACCTTTTTGGAATTTATAGTTTGGCAAGGGAAACAACATTTATATAAACATGAAATAAACATGACTGGATCAGGATTGATTGATTGATTGATTGATTGATTGATTTAAAGAAGTAGAGGTTGTGTTAGGGGAGTGCTGTGCCATGGGTGGAGGTGAGGGTTGTGCAGGGTGGGACACAGCATGGATGTGGAAAAGGCCGTAGGGCTGTGAGAGTAATGTAGCAGGGGTCAGTTCTTCTGACCCTAATAATTCCATGTACCATGAAGGAAGAGCTGGGGGCTGGGGGCTGGGCAACTGAGAAGAGTGTGTAGTTTGATAGGACCTTAGGATTTGTGAAAGGATTTGTGAAAGGATGGTAAATTTGATAAAGGGAGAGACAAAGGAAGTTTGGGCCTGTATTCTTACAAATCATAATCGTTTTATTACTTTACAAAGCAAAACTAATGAAGTGAAAAATTAATAAATTCATGATAAAAGATTAATTATATGTTAACTACAGATATTTAAGGGGATTTGATGGTCATCTAAAAGGATACTGAAGAAATTCAAGGCCTGATGAGTAAATAACTCAAATAATCTAGCTGTCAGCTAGAATTGTTGAAAGAAACATAAATAACCCAATCTTTGGGCCTCAGGCAATTTTAATAAGAGAAATTTCTGTTTCTATGGAAAAATCCTCTATTGCTTTTATTCAGTTGGTAGTATTAATAGTAAATACTTTTTTAGGGATGGTCTTAAATTGCCACTTCTTTTGTTTGTTTTTGGCCAGTCAACCAAGTTTTTGTCCAAAGGTACACAGTGAGTCCAAAACTTGTTCTTTGATCTAACTACTTTGATATATAACATTCTCTAACGTTATTTTTAACTAATGACACCTTTGGGGGAGTTTTCCCCCATAAACATATACAGCATGATGTAGGCTTAATTATAACTTGTCCTTGACTTTGGGCTTGTACAGAGTATACTGATGCTATAATCTGGAGTTGTGAGCACCAACCACTCTTTTTCTTAATTTTAATACCAGGACACTAACTTGCTTATAACACTGTTACAGTCAATTATATTTGATACGGAGGATCTGAATAGACTTTGTCCCCAGGATTGTGTAATCATTAAAATTCTAACAGGGAAAGATAATTTGTGTTCATTTTGTCTTTCTCCATTGGGAGTGTTTCTGTTGTCTAAATGTGTGGCTTGAGAAAGGCCATGGATAAAAGACAAAGGAGCCAGAATGACCGAGAGCCTGTGGTTTCTGGACTGCAAATGATATAGGCAAAAGGCCATGGGCACTTAAATTCCTAAAGGATCTCTCTATAACCTTTTTATCTGCAAAGTATATCATTCTGTCTCTTCAGTGCCTTTTCAAGTTTCTTTCCCATCAGAAAAGTTAGTTTGTCTTTGTTTTAGAGATACTTTAATTTTTATTATTAAAACTGCAATCATGTTCATTAAATCTTGCAAGCACTTTCATTAAAATTCCCTGAATTTCATTTTTTTCTCTTGCCTTTTAGTAGCAATATGATCATTTCTTTTACCCCCTTGAATGAAGTGTTAAAATGTTTGGCTTTGCCTGAAATTTCTGACATTTAATTCCCTAAAGCTGAAATGTAATTGATCACATTTACCCAGGTGAGAAAGCCATTGCTTTGGTGTAGGTTGAGTTTTTCTTTCTCAGTTATATAGTTAATCAAATAAACAGTCAGTAACGTTTGATCTGAATATGTAACTCTGGAGAGAGAAGAGGGAAATTGACTGCTTTCAAGATGCCAAGAATGTAGTCTAAGGCTGAGGACAAGGCTGAGGTTACCTAGAAATAAAACTAAAGATTGACTTTCTCAGTGGTTTCTTTCCCATAGTTTATTAATAAATCTTTCTAGAATTCAGGAAGCACATTTAGTAAAGATATTTTCTTGTTTTAATTTTTAGAACCTAATAAAGCATCTACCTGATCAAGAACAATTGAGTTCATTGTCTCAGTTCAAGAATGACTATAACAACTTATGTGAACCCGAGCAGTTTGCTGTTGTGGTAAGTACTGTCTGTCTTTCAGCGTTGGCTCTCCTGGGCGGGGATTTTTAGACTGTGCCACACAGGAAAGGAACTGTCCGGCCTTTTCACATCACGATTGTTTCACAAACCTTTAATGTCCATCTTGCCTTTTTTTTTTTTTTTCAACCTAAGGCTATTTATGGAAAATTATCTTGATTTCAAATATATATTGAAACTATAGCCTTAGAGGAAGTCCGAGGAGTTTAAAAGTATAAACATGATTTTGTGTGTGTGTGCGTGTGTGTGTGCGCGCACACGCGCTCTATTTCATGTCAAAATGTAAGATGAAAACTGCACTCCTGTGGCAGAAGAGTATATCTATGATTTATTCTGGAGCTATGTATTCCAACATATTGCAAGAGTAACTTCAGTTTCTAGTTCTAATCGCTCACCTCCGCTCATCTCCTATTTTAGACTCTGGAATTAGAAATACAGTCTCTTTCTTGGCAAAGAAGATGAAAAATGAATATCTTTTTTAAAAAAAATCTTTGAGACAACTTGATAATCACCTTGTACCAGCCTCCTATTTTATAGAAGTTGGGGTCCGTAGAGGTGAAAATACTTGCCAATGTTATATATTAACTGAGTTGCAACTTAAAATTAGAATTTTATCAAGCTTTCTTTCTTCTCTTCTTTTTTCCTTTCATTAAATTATCATTTTGAAGTTGGTTACATTCAGTCATCATGACAATATTTTAGTGTTTCATTTTAATTTTTAAAAAAAGATTTATTTGAGAGAGAGAGAAAGAGAAACAAGCAGAGGGAGAAGGAGAAAGAGACTTTCCACTGAGCAGGGAGCCTGACATGGGGCTCGATCCCAGGACCTGGGATCATAACCTCAGCCACAGGCAGATGCTTAACTGACTGAGCCACCCAGGCCACCCATTTCTTTTTTATATGTAAGATTACTTTTTTCCCTTTTATCTTCAGTTCTATTACCAACCTCCAGGGATATGATGGAACTGCATATTTTGTAGGTAAATTTTTACAGGGCACATCATCACAGAAAAAATGTAAAACTCTTGCCATGTTTTAGTGATTTTCACAGAAGAATGAGCTCAAACTTGCAGTTATTTTAGGTATATTTAAAATAGCCAGGTTATGCCCTCCTTTGAAAATCTGGAGTTCACATCAAAGAGCCATGATTTACAAGCGGTGTTATCGTAGGGGTCTGAAAATTAAAACAATTATATTTCCAGGTACTAGTGCTGGAGGTTATAGCTTTGATTTTAAGATGGGCCACTTCCATTTCAGGACATGTCAACTCATACTTGACCTTGAATCTACACATTCCATGCCGGGTCATACCTGATTGCAAATGGAATTTAATGTAGAAAGAGTAATGCTATTGAAAAACATCTGCTATGGACAATATGAATAGTGCTATCATATGTTGATTGTGAATATTCTTAAAGACGTTTTTGTAAGTTCTAGTTTTTGTGGTACTAACATTTTAAGACACAACTGCTTTTGTGAAGAAAGGAGAAAGAAATTTGGGGGGTAAATACAGTATATATGTATTTTGTCAAATAGTAATGTTCGTCAACTTTACCTTCTTCCATTGCAACTTTTCACCATTCCCAGTCTGTCTCCCTCTACTTCTCAGACACCTCCCCGCACCAAAAAAAGAGGGAGGAACCTGCTTAAAGTTCTAAACAATGCTTGAGAATTACCAAAAAATATGATGGACAAATTCATAGAACAGTGTAGAATGCCTGAAGTTTTTTTTCTTTTAGGTTAAAAGCTCAATATTAAGTTTCTTCAAAGAGTGGTATATTTGCAATTTATCAAGATTATATAAGTAAGTTTTTTTTTTTTTAGGAAGCTGATTATAATTATCATGTATATTTCTATGATTGCCATTATGCTGTTTCATTTTTAAAGTAATAGACTTATGTTGGTACAGCCACTTTGGAAAACAGTGTGGAGGTCCCTTAAAAAGTTAAAAATAGAGCTACCCTGTGATCCAGCAATTGCACTACTGGGTATTTACCACAAAGATACAGACGTAGTGAAGAGAAGGGCCATATGCACCCCAGTGTTCATAGCAGCATTGTCCACGATAGCTAAATTGTGGAAGGAGCCAAGATGCCCTTCAGCAGATGACTGGATTAAGAGGATGTGGTCCATATATACAATGGAATATTACTCAGCCATCAAAAGAATGATTACCCAACATTTACAGCAACATGGATGGGACTGGAGGAGATTATGCTAAGTGAAATAAGTCAAGCAGAGAACGACAGTTATCATATGGTTTCACTCATTTATGGAACATAAGAAATAGCAGGAAGATCAGTAGGAGAAGGAAGGGAAGAATGAAGGGAGGGTAAACAGAAGGGGGAATGAACCATGAGAGACTGTGGACTCTGGGAAACAAACTGAGGGCTTCAGAGGGGAGGGGCGTGGGGGATTGGAATAGGCCAGTGATGGGTATTAAGGAGGGCACATATTGCATGGAGCACTGGGTGTTATACCCAAATAATGAATCATGGAACACTACATCAAAAACTAATGATGTACTGTATGGTGACTGACATAACATAATAAAAATTGTTAAGAAAAAATAATAGACTTAATTATGTTGTATCGAAGATGGGCTATTACCTTGAGGTAAGCTAACCTGCAGATTCCTACATGACTTTGATCTTGTAGAAAAACATTTACTCATTGACTAAACTTAGATTTAAAGTACTAATTATTTCTACCTAAAAACCATCAATGTATCACAGACAAGGAATAGGTAAGGGTTAGGATAGCTTTCGTACCCGCCAAAAGGCCAACACTTGCCTTTTCATTTTCACCCAAGAGAGACTTAATTTTAGCTTTGTGTCATCTTCAGGTTCTGTGTCCTGATAGCGATTTCTATATTGTTTTCATTTTAACAAAAATCAGTTAAGGGTAGCTCAGCCAGTTAAGTGTCTGACCCTTGATTATGATCTCAGGGACATGAGATCGAGTCCCACGCTGGGTTCCGCACTGGGCGTGGAGCCTGCTTAAGATTCTCTTTTCACTCTCTCCTTCCTCTTGCTCTCTGTAACTTAAAAAAAAAAAAAAAAAAAAAAAAAAGAATCAGTTAAAACTCTACCATTATATTATTTGCCAGTTTAACTTTTTCTTTCATCCAGTTATATAAATTTACTAATTTGATTCATGTGAATTACAGATTTCTCAGAAAGTTGTGTTCTATTTCAATGAACATCAAAATTTGATATGATAAAGTCACCATAGTTGTTTGCATTATGTAATCAACCTTAATTCCACTAAAGAATTATGTAAAACAATAAACAAAAAGCAGCTCCACCAGGATATTGGCATTTGTTTACATTATTTTCTCTTTCATAGAAAGGTACTGTGCGAAAGTAACACATTCAAAATGCTAGTAACTAATGTCAATTGAAGACCAATTAGAATATATAAGATATAACATACAAATTAGAAATATGTTTTACTTTTGGCATGTATTACTTAGATACAACTTTTTAGGACTCTATGTCCTGTAGAGAGTATGGTATACAAATAGGCTACTGAGAAATACCATGCCAATATATATTAAATTGTATATCCCTGAAGCTTTCTTTTTTTTATATTTTTATTTTTTAAATTTATATTTGATTAATTAACATTAATGTATTATTGGCTTCAGAGGTAGAGGTCAGTGATTCATCAGTCTTTTTTCTTTTTTTTTTTTTTAAAGATTTTATTTATTTTATTTATTTATTCATTCGACAGAGATAGAGACAGCCAGTGAGAGAGGGAACACAAGCAGGGGGAGTGGGAGAGGAAGAAGCAGGCTCATAGCGGAGGAGCCTGATGTGGGGCTCGATCCCATAACGCCGGGATCACGCCCTGAGCCGAAGGCAGACGCTTAACCGCTGTGCCACCCAGGCGCCCCTCATCAGTCTTCTATAACACCCAGTGCTCATTACATCACGTGCCCTCCTTAATGTCCATCACCCAGTTACCCCATCCCCCCACCCCTCCCCTCTAGCAACCCTCAGTTTGTTTCCTATGATTAAGAGTCTCTTATGGTTTGTCTCCCTCTCTGATTTCGTCTTGTTTTGTGTTTCTCCTATGGTCTTCTTGTTTTATTTCTTAAATTCCACATATGAGTGAGATCATATAATAGTCTTTCTCTGAGTGGCTTTGATATGTCTGTATTCACTCCAGGTTTTCTATAATATAGTATTTCATATGCACTTTATTTCTCCCTTGAAACTGGAAGCAAAAATTTTTAATGCAGATACTACCACTATTCAAAAAAAGTTTTTAATGCATGAATACTAGATACAGGTACTTTTATGCTATGAAGGGTATAGCCACTCATCTGTTACTTTTAATAAGTCAGAGTCTTGAGGTACCTTCCTGAACTAATTCTCTTCGCAATCTTTACGACTGGGACATTGGCCAGTTTGAGCAGGACAGTTGCTAGGCTTTCTGAAGCTGGTCCTGTCTGTGCTGTCTAGTCTAGTTGTGATGGTGACATTTGTGGTGGTTGGCGGTCTGGTACCTTTCGGAACGGATCCTCTTCCGGTGCTATAAATTCATCGTCTAATAGTTTAACGATACCATTAAGTTGTTTTTGTAGCTGAGTAGAGTACACTTATATGTCCTATGTTTTCTGGGAGATTTTGACATATGAAAAATAATATCCCATCAAAAATCTGAAAAAGTTGTCATTTAATACTGAGAGACTAAAGGTTCTAGTCAAATGGTATTTTAAAGGAGTGCTCTGGGAGCTGGTCTATCTCTGTATCTTTTTGTGTGACTTGAATGAGACCATTTGGTTGCTGATTTTATTTGTTGTTTTAGGTTCTGGGCAGAGGACATTGAATTCTGACTGACGTGCTTAATTTGAAATATTCTTTTCCCTGGACAGTTCAGGACTCTTTTTGTTGTTGAGAAATCGGTTTATATTTGGTATGCCCTCTCTTCATGCTTTATTCAACTTAATTTTGTATCAGTAAGTGAAGAAGTGAAAATATACCTGCCTCTTTTCTTGGATTCCTTCCTTCCCTCTTCACCTCTAACACCTCCTCACTTATTCTCCAAAAATGTTGCCTACTTACCAAAGGTTGGCTCCCATTGAGTAGAATCTGATTTTAGTTGTATGACTATTTTTTTATATTTGCAGTTTCTTTGATCAGTAAACCATTAGATAAAATCTCTGTTCTCACAGTATCATGGCTTAACTGTGGGAGAAATAAGATACGTGAATATTCAGTGGGATCAGAAGATGAGCTGAAGTTTGGAAAAATGCCTAAAAATTTGCATTTGAAACTTGGTGCAGTAGATTTTCTTTGATTAAAAATTCTAGGTTTTTGAGTATTTGTCTCCACATTATTTAATTCTATTAAGCTGCCTGTTCTTCGAAGGGATTAAAACATTTACAGGAAGGTTGAATTGAACAAATGTCCTGCTCATGTTCTGTATTTTGAGCTGCCACCATTTGGTGTCACTGTAGGGCAGGGCTTTTAAACTTTGTGCAGTAGAGATCTTCGTTGTTTTGTTTTGTTTTGTTTTGTTTTTTTAAATCAAAAACTGTTGTAGGAAGTTTATGCATATTTCCCTGCATTAAAAATGCCTGCTTTAAAATGTACCCTAATATTCTTGTTGTAAAACATTCAAATAACGTATAAAAATATTGAATATGATGTGGAAGTTCCTTGTATCTCACTAGCTCACTGCATTCCATACAAATTATTTTTAACATTTTGTTGGACTTCCAATCCTGTTTCTTTGTATTCACAAATATTTGCGTGTTCATATGAACATTTAGAGAAATATATTGTTCTGAAACTTTTTCATTGTAAAAAAAATTACATATTGGAGTTAGTTATTTTCATGATGTACTGGTTTTAAATTCTTTTTTTGTTTTTTAAGATTTTATTTATTTGTCAGAGAGAGCGCACAAGCAGGGAGAATGGCAGGCAGAGGGAGAAGCAGGCTCCCCGAGGAGCCAGGAGCCCGATGCGGGACTTGATCCTAGGACCCTGAGACTGTGACCTGAGCCTAAGGCAGACGCTTAACCGGCAGAGCCACCCAGGCATCCCTGGTTTTAAATTCTTAAACGGTATTTTATGGTCTCGGCTGTGACTTTTTCTTTTAATACTTCCTCGAAAGAAGGGTGGTTTGTTGGAGGGTTCTAAAATAATTTTGTATACATCTTTGTGTCTGTACTTGTCTGTACTATTCAGAAATATTATGTCAGTACCCATTAAATTATATGTTCCCAGGGCTTTTAAAAGAATAATTCTTCATTCGTCTTTCTATATGCATCTGAAGGCAGTGTATCTTAGACGTTGTGAGTATGGACTCTGGGTTTAAATCGTAGACCAGCCTGTGTGCTCTTGGGGAGTTACTTAATTTTCTGTACCTCGATTTTCTTATTTATGAAATGGGACTGTATTATTTCCTGTTGCTGCTGTAACAGATTACCCACAAACTTAGTGATTTCAAACAACAAAAGTTTATTATCTTATAATTCTGGAGGCCAGAAGTCCAAAATGGGTCATCAGGGCCGCATTCTTTCTGAAGGCTGTGGAGGGGATTTGTTTCCTTTTTCCAACTTCTAGAGGCGGCTGCTCACATTCCTTGGCTTGTGATCCAGCATCATTGTGGCTTTTGTCTTCACATCTCCTCTGACCCTCTGCTCTCCTTTTATAAGAGCCCTGTGACTATACTGGGCGTACTTGGATAACCCAGGGTAATCTCCCCCTCTAGAGATCCTGAATTTAATCACATCTGTAAAGTCCTTTTGATATGTAAAATAATATATTCAAAAGTGTTAGGGATTAGTGGTTATATATAAGGGGTCATTATTGTACCAATCACAGGGGCAGTAGTAGTGCCTACCTCCATTCTGTTCTCCTGAGTATTAAAAAATCAATATAGTGAATATGTATAAATCCTCTTATAACGATGAACTCTTTAAAAAGGTTAGCTTTGTTATTAATATTTTTTTAGGAAAGAGTCTCAGAATTTCAATTGCTAGGTTAAAGGTATTTTTTATCTTGATAGTTATTGCTAAATTACTTTTCCAAGATATATGTGTTAACGTATACTTTTAGGAACAATACATGTGTGGATTTTTTCTTTTTCTGGTACAATCACCAATACTTAATATTATCATTTTTCACTTGTTTTTATATATTTTGCTTTATATTACTTGGTTATGAGATGATATTGAAGCAGTTATATATTTATTATTTATTTTTCTTCTTAGAACTGCCTATAATATCTTTCATTTTTTTCTTTTTTTTCCTTCTAGTTTGTAGGCTCTTCTTATATAATCTTTTTGTTACTCCTTTGTAAATATTTGCAATTTTTCTTAATGCTTCTCACTTGTCTCTTTGCTTCTATTTATGATGTCTGTTGTTTTTTGGCATTTTTGAAGGTTGGTTTTGAAAGTGAGTTGAGATAAAAAAGACCCATGTTACTCACTTAATGATAGGAATGTATTCTGGGTATATGGACAAGCGTGTTCCTTGTATGTAATAGGAACATGGTTCCTTGTTTATAATAGGACCAGTTGATTCAGTTTTTAGTTTGATTGCAGGGAACATCTGTAAAGATGTAAAATGAGTGTCAAATACCACAGACTATCCTTCACTGCCTCCCTAAAATCCTTTGGTTGCTTCCCATAGCTCTTAGATGGATGTTTACAGTTCTTCAAATAGCGTTAGGTCTTAAAAAAAAACATTGAAGTATAATTGACATACAATAAAATGCACGTATTTAAAATTTGTAGAATTTGATTAACTTCAACATATATGAATATACTCTTGAAACTATCACCGTAATCAAGATAATAACCATACTCTCACCCCCAGATGTTTCCTCAGGCCTTTCTAGAAGCCCCTCCTTTGCATCCACCAAGAACTCCATCTTTAATGAAGCGTTCCTGCCTCCCTTCCCTCCTCTAGTCTTGGTTTTCCCCTGTCCTTTGTCTTTCCTTAACAACTTGCTGAGCTTTGAAGGCACCATACTTAGGCCAGTTGGTATACTTCCTTGCCCCTCCCTTTTCACTTTGAGGAAGACTTCTCTGGAATACTTTCCCTATAAGATTCAGTATCCCTCCTCTTTGTTACTGTAATGTCCTGTGCCTATCTCCAAATGACTCTTATTCCCCTAGAACCTAAGTGTTCTTTTACACATGACAGTCTTCATTTATGCTCAGAATTTTCTGTAGGCTGAAGTAGCATGTGTTCATCCTCATATTTCCAACACATGGAGTATCTTCCAGCACATGGTGACCACATGATATTAGCTAAATGAATATATGAAATAAAGAAGAGAAAAACAGAAAGGAGGGAAAATATGTGGTAAGAACAATAAAATAACGAAGTTCGAAGAATTTTTTAAAGAAGATTTTGTTGTTTTAGAGCAGTTTTTGGTTCATAGCAATACTGGGGGGAAGGTAGAGAGATTGCCCATATACCCTCCCCCTACTACATCCATGACCTCCCCCATTATCAACATCCCCCCAACCCTTACCCCAGAGTGGTACATTTATTACGGTTGATGGACCTGCACTGACACATTATTATCACCCAAATTCCATAGTTTACATTACGGTTCACTCTTGGTGTTATACATTTTCTGGGTTTGGACAAATGTAGAGTGATGTGTGTCCATCATTATGGTATCAAATGGATATTGTTATTGCTCTAAAATAAATGTCTTTTAAAATCACTTTTATAGAAAGTTTTTATTTAAATTCCAGTTAGTTAACATACAGTATAGTATTAATTTCAGGTGTATAACATAGTGATTCAACATTTCCATACAACATCTGGTGCTCATCACAACAAGTGTCCTCCTTAATCCCCATTACCTATGTCACCCATCCCCTCACCCATCTCCCTCTGGTAACCATCAGTTTGTTCTCTGTAGTTACAACTGTTTCTTGATTTGCCTTTCTCTCTCCCTCTCTCCATTTTTCCCTTTGCTCATTAGTTCTGTTTCTTAAATTCCACATATGAGTGAAATCATACAGTATTTGTTTTTCTCTGACTTATTTTACTTAACATAATACTCTTTAGTTCCATCCATATCCTTGCAAATGGCAAGATTTCATTCTTTTTTATGGCTGAGTAATATTCTGGTGTGTGTGTGTGTGTGTGTGTGTGTGTGTGTGTGTGTGTGTTGAAACATATACACACACCACCTCTTCTTTATCCATTCATCAGTCGATGGACACTTGGGCTGTCTCCATAATTTGGCTATAATAGGTAAAGCTGCTGTAAACATTGGGGGGCATGTATCCTTTTGAATCAGTATTTTTGTATTCTTTGGATAAATACCTGCTGATGGAATTGCTGGATCATAGGGTAGTTCTATTTTTAACTTTTTGAGGAACCTCCGTACAATTTTCCAGAGTGGCTGCACCAGTTTGCATTCCTACCAACAGTGCAAGAGGTTCCCTTTTCTCTACATCCTCACCAATACCTGTTGTTCCTTATGTTGTTGATTGTAGCCATTCTGACAGATATGAGGTGATATCTCATTGTAGTTTTGATTTGTATTTCCCTGACAATGAGTGATGTCAAGCATCTTTTCATGTGTCTGTTGGTCATCTGTATTTCTACTTTTGAAAAATGTCTGTTCATGTCTTCTGCCCATTTTTTAATTGGATTATTCATTTTTTGGGTGTTGAGTTTGATAAGTTCTTTATTTATTTTGGATACTAACCCTTTATCAGATATGTCATTTGCCAATATTTTCTCCTCCATAGGTTTGCCTTTCAGTTTTGTTGTTTCCTTTCTTGTGCACAAACTTTTCATTTTGATGTCCCATTAGTTTATTTTTGCTTTTGTTTCCCTTACCTCAAGAGACCTAAACTCATTTTTTAAAAATGAAAATGTTAAGTATTTTTGAGATAATTATTTTAATTTTTGTTAAAATGAATCTCTAGATAATGACTTCTGGCAAGAATGGGTGAATTCAAAAGCAAACCAAGTAACTTATGAGCATAAGTCTGCGTTCACCTTTTTTTAAAAAAAGTAGAACTTAACCACCCTGTGTATTGTTGCCACTAGTTCACTTGTCACAATACACTGCTGTTCTTTTGATATCACAACTACATTGGATTTTTACCTTGATGTTCTTTTAACTCAGAAGGCCATTTTTTAAAAGTCCATTGAATATTCAGGGTACCCTGTAGAATATTTCTTATGGTACTTAGTGGTTTTATTTTATAATAGGTGTTGAGGAAATTGTGATTTGGTGTAAGAATCATGGTTTATTGAAACACCTTTAGGAAAAACTGAGCAAGAGAGGTGAGGAATCTGAAAGAGTATCTCCACTGAGCTATTGCTTTTCCAGACTAAATATCTCCAAGTCTGTCTTTCATGCTTTGGGTGTTGGTTATTTCAAGAGCTTTGCAAATGTCCTGCTACAAGATCAGTCTTGTTTCACAGCGTTATCACTTTAAAACTTAATAAAAGACATGAGGTTAGTATGATACAATTTCTTTTCCATTTTGGTTTCTTGCAATTATTTCTTCCTTTTCTCTTTGATATTTCATCTTCCATCTCATCTGTCAATGAGAGAAATCTTGCCAGTCTCTCCTCCTGGAAGATAGAGTTCTGTTTTGTCTTCTGCTTTTTGGTGCCTGTCCTGGAGTCCAAGTTCTCTCAAATTCCGTGATGCTTTAGACAGCACTTTGGCAAACTCATCTGCAAATCTTTCACTACCCAGGGAGGACATTTGTTTAGAATAATAAATGATTATAACTAGATTCATAGCTATTTAAATCTTAGAGGTCTGCTTCTCTTAAGATCCTAACCATTCAGCTGTTGTTCAGTTATTCTTGTCACTCTGCTTTGCAACCTTCTTGACATGCTTCTACCAGGATCCAGGACTTAATATAGGCTCGCTAGCACAGATGGTTTTTCTTTCACCTAGTTCAAGGCTTATTAATTTAGCTTGCTTTCAATTCTCATTGATTTGCAGCTAAAATTCTGCAGACATTTAGTAACTTCCATAATTTTTCTCATGCTCTGATTTTTGTCTTCCATCACCTTCAGTAGTTTAAGCCAAAATAGTCACAATTCCATTTGAAGTTTTAATTAAACTTATAGAAATTTTGTTGGTGTGAGTAGTTACAATCAGTTGTCAGCTGGAAGGTATTTTCACCTTGCCCACTTTAATATTTTCTTGGAAGATCTTGTTCCAGACAGATTCTCTTGTAATTCTTCCTGCACCGACACAATGGAGTTAGACATTGGCAAAACTTTTAAAAGTCCACTTACGTCTTCTCTTTACAAGTTTAACAGGTAGTACAAAATAATGTGTAACAGATGTATCAATTAAACCAAATATACTGAAATATACAGAAAATTAAGAGGTTTTCTTACAGTTGAACTTAACATGGCTTCACTGCCAATAGATTGAGTATATTTAAGAACCATTCTAATATTGATTTGAGCTTGCATTAGATTCTTACAAAATGGCTCCAGGTAGCAATTTCTCCATTAGTGTAGGCCCTGGCCTTCCGATGTTAGAGGGGCTTAGATAGCTAGATATTTTATGGAAGAATTGTGACCTCGAAATTGTATTGGTAACTGCAGCACCATATATCTGATCTTTTTATTTTAATACCTTGTCTCCTGAGGTTCAGAAATGATTCATTCATTTGTGCATTTGATAAATATTTATTGACTACTTACTGTGTACCAGGCATTGCTCTAGGCCCTGGATGAAGTGCATTGGACGTGTCTCTTATTCCTTGTTGGTGTTACATTTCTGAAGATGATAACAATATACACATAAACAACATAATGTAATATCAAGTAATAATAAATACTCCCCAGGAAGTGGTGGGGTGAGGGTGCGTGTATGTGTGTGTGTGTGAGATTAACGAGGCTAGAAGAGATAATATTTAGCCAAAGCTCAAGTGACGGTAGTTAGCTCTGTGGCTGTCTTGGGGAAAGCATGTTATAGTGGAGGAAACCACAAGCACCAAGACTTTGAGGGATAAGTGAGTTTGGTCCAGCCAAGGGCAGTGGCTGTGCAGAGTAAGGAGGAGATGAAGGGGGGTGTAAGGGATGAAGTTAGACCACCTGGGCCTTGGAGCCATGCGTGAGGCCCGTGAACTTTATTCTAAGAAAGCCATCAGAATTTGAAATAAGTGAAATGATCAGCCTGATGCTTTATGAGAATTGTTCTGGTAGCTGTGTGGGGGAACAGGTTGTGGAGAGGGGGCATAAATTGAAGTCAGTGGCCAGTTAACAGGCCCTTCTCATGATCTAATGATGAAGGTGAGAAATAGTGCTGGCTTGACAGGCTGGATGACACTGTCACTGGGGAGAAATGGTCAGATTCTAGATGTATTTGGATAGATGGGATTCTGGATATGACAAATCAGGCTGCCTCCAAAGTTCTTGGCCTGTGTAATTAGAAAGATAAGCATTTCCAGTCACAGAGATGAGGAAAGGCTTCCAAGAGGAACAGACTGGGAGGAGCATCACTTAACAGGTCTGTAGACCTCCGAGTGGACATATGAAGTACGTAGTTGGGATGTAAGCTGGGAGTTCAGGGCTGGAGGCATAAACTTGGGGCCATGGTATTTAAAGCTGTGGCTCTGATGAGATCACCTAGGGAGTGAATTAGAAATGCAACGCAGGAGGCAGCGAAGGGCAAGGCAAAATATGCAAACCCTACTGTGTTTTTTTGTTTTGCTTTTTGGGTGTTTGTTTTTTTTCCCCAATCTTCTCCCAAGAGAGACTCACCATCAGCAAGGTTTTGTTTGTTTTTACAGCTACCACCTCTCTGAGGAAAATTGTAATCCCTGGTCTAGGGAATTGTGCCAGGTGATTTTATAGTATGACACTCTTGCAGTTTGTTTCAAAAACTAAGTGTGAGCTGGGGTGAGAGGGCTATTTGGCATTTGTAGAATATAATTCATCAGGGACCTTTGGAAAGAAGCTCGTGTTCATGAGAATATGTGTCTGTGGAAAAAAAGAAAAAACTTCTTTTGCCTCTAATCTTGTTCTCATATGAAATATAAAATGGAATAATCTCTAACACATCATCTTACTAAGGTATAGTGCCTATATCATAAACTAAGATAAAGTTAAAAGGCCAAAAGTATGTAGGCATATTCCATGATAAAAATAACCCTCTCATTTAATCAAGGGATTGAATTCATTTAGTTCAAATCGACATAAAAATAGTAATATCAAATCCTGCCGGTAAGGGGGGAAACATCACTCACATACTACCAATTGTATTCTCTGTGGAGTGGGAGGGTAAGTTGAATTGGGCTCCAAATGAATCCTCTTATGAGCTTTTGTTATCCTCGTTCCCTTGAAATTAGTAGAATGTCAGCTATATTAAATAACTTTGCAATTCCTTAATTTATTAGGACTAATGAAAACCCAGCATGATCAGAATAGTAAGCTCTTTCACGGAGTTCCTAACTGTTGAGTTTCTCAAAAGTTTGAATTTTCAGCTGTGATTTGTCTTGATCTTCTCTCTTTATTCACTTGATGACAAAAAGATTCAATGTTTGCTTATGTTTTATATAACATGCACGTAAAATGTGAAAGACTTGATATTAAATAGTCCCTACCTAATTTATCTTCAGCCACTCTATTTTTAATACAACAGCCAGTGATCTTAGTGAGATAATATTCTACTTATAATCCTATGATGGCTTCCCACCTCAGAGAAAGGTCAGTGGAAACTCTGTAGAATCTGCCATTGCCTTGGTGTTCTTGCCTCATTTTTTACTGTGCTCCCCTGGCTAACTCTGCTTTAACCACATGGCCTCTATACTGTTCCTTTCAGTGCCAGTCACATTCTTGGGAATTTTATACTTGCTGTTTACTCTCCTTGGACCTTGCTTCCACCAGATACCCAAAATGGCGTGCTTCTTAATGTCCTTTTGGTCTTTGTTCATATGTCAACTTCTGGAGGTCTTTCCTGAGTACTCTGAAATTGCATGCCCACTTGCCCAAAGCACTTCTTTTCTTCATCCCTGCTCTATTTTTCTCCCAAGTATTCGTCATCTTCTCATTATGTTTTGTCCATTAACCTATCTATTAAGTCTATCATAAGAATATTTGTCATCTCAGGAATCATTTTCTCAGGTATCTCTTGGTGAATTCCTAATGTCTTGAACACTACTTGGCATGTGATAAGCACTCCATAAGTATCTGATGAATGAATGAATATATTTTCCATAAGGTACTTTATTATTTATTTTAAATACTGAAATACTAAAGCTATCTAGCTCTGGGCTTCCTGAGGCTGGCTATGGAACATATTCCTAGTATTGAAACATGAATCTGGGTTAAAACAACTTGGTCTTGGTATTCCAAATTCCTTCAGATATCCTTCATTGCATTTCTATCCCAATTAGATCTGGGTTTGAATACTTAATTTACCATGTACCAGCTATGAAACTTTGAACAAGTTCTCTGAACACCCCTCAATTTCATTTTCTGTATTTATAAAATGTATGTGAATTTAGAACTTATCTCCTTAGGTTGTGGTAAGATTTAAAGGGAGCATTCGTGGGTGATCAGTAGTGAATCAGTACCCAGTTATGTTAGCTGCTATCCTCTTGTTATCAGACTTATGTTTTAAATGTTTTTCTTCCCATGTGTTGAGATCCAGTTGAAGACCCACTTTCTTGCTTTGAGTCATTTCCTAATGTACAGTTGGAATGTTCTCTCTCTCTGTTCTCTGAAACTCTCGCATGTTTTATATGTGTGATTTTCCTTCCATTACGTATTAAGAATTATTTTCAGGTTATGTGCAACCTTGTAATTCCAAATCCAATGTAAGTCTTTTTGCGTCTCATCTGTAGACTCTCGACCTGTGGTCAGCATTTCATCCTGTTAGCTTTATCTACTTGCTGCTTGTTTTCTCCTCCAGCTCCCATGTGCTGCTTGTCTGACTCCTTCCCTGACTCTTTTCCGGTTTCTTCTAATATTTAAATCAGCGTTGTTCTCAGTTTCTGTCTTTTGCTTTCTTTTCATACCCTCCTCTTTCTCAATGATTTTATCTACCCCATAATTATTTATTAACTCCTTTTGAACAATGTTTAGATATTCTAGCCTTTTTGTACTTTGTGTATTTCTTAAATATACGGAATTCAGTGTCGCACAAAGCAGCCAAGGTGATGAGTAAGGGTATGAGACAAAAGTAAGCACCGACCGAGGAACATTTTGGTTATGATCAGTGATCCTGACCCCCAGATCTCGTGTTGAGATGTGGTGCCAGAATAGTTGTTTTATGTTGATGGGAACAACCTTCCAGAGAACCATTCAAGTTACTGAAAACCTGATTAGGATAAGTTTCCCTTCTGATATTAGTTGCGCATGTTAGAGCCAAAAGTTTGAGCTAAGTAGACCTGACCAGGTCTATTCAACTGAAGGCCTTAGCCTTAGAAATCCCCTGAAATTAAAAACATCCAGTTGCATACAGAAACAGCTTGATGGTTATTATAGAAATTGTGTTCAAGGACAAGAAAAAGATACTAGAAATTGAATTTAACTCTATGAGATATTACAACACAGCAGGTTAGACCTCTGCTTGTGAGTCATCTCATGCAGTGGGGTCGTTAGAGATTAGAATCTGACCCCATGTTAGTTTAGTATGATTATTTTTTCATTATAATATTTGAGACTTGTTATGCTTAGAGGAGGGTTTTAATGCTAGCAGGGAGAGTAATTTTGGAGTTTCAGTTCAATGATATAAGTATTGCATCAAATGAGCAACCATAGAGCAGCCAAGCAACTACATGACAAATTATTTGACTTTTGTACCGTGATAATACATTTGCCTGATATATCCCTCATGGCTGCCCTTTAGGATTGCAAGAACTGAAATTCGTATAGAGTAGGTGACTTAACCCCCACATCTTATAAACAGAAGAGAAGGATTCATGTTCAGGATTTCTGCATTATATTTTGTTTCCACCATACTGTGTTGTTTCTAGATAAAAGTCTCCTGATATATTAGCAAAGAAGTAGATGCATACAGGAGTTGGGCAAAAGGCAAATGAAGGGAAAGGTTTTTAAAGTCTTTAGGCTACATCGCATTTTTGCTTAGGACCCACCCCATCCCTCCTTTTCTTTGTGGAAACCAAATACCATTTTTATCTTCAGAAGCTCAGGGCCCAGATAGAGGGAAATCCTCTGTCCTTCCTTGAAGAGCCTGATGAGTGTAGATGTTTCTGGAATGTGAACTGCCTTATCAGGCTCATTACTCTTGTGGCCTGACCACTGACTTCACTGAGAAGACTTTCCCTCATTTTCTGTCCCCTGGTGGACAGAAAACTGGCACTGGGATGCTAAGTGTGAGAGCCCTTGAAAACTTTACTGGGATACCCAGAATCCATTGTATAGTTTCATTTAACTTAATTTGTGCTGTGGGTCCTGAGACAGAAGGTGCCGGTGTTTTGATCCTGTATTTTTTCTGGTTCATTATAGTACTTGTCTGAGTTTTGTTTTGTCTTTTCCTTTTCCCTCTTTGCTTATATTTTCGTTTTGTATTGAATTGTATGTTTCATTAAACATCCTTATCTTCCATACCCAGACGTGGCCCATTTGAAAGGATAAATGTGTTTGTTTTCTTTCCTCTAACATTGGGTCAAGTTTCCTGTCCTGCAACTCAACTATTATCCATTATTAATGTTATTTTTCTTTCTTTACCATGGATGGCAATTTTGTATCTAAGTCCACATATTATTATTTATTTAAGGGATGGGAGAGGGAACAAAGGGATTCCCCAGCCCCCTTTATTGAAAAGCTAATGTTAACTTTTACACCACCAGCCTCATCACTACCAAATTATGTGACATATTCTATTTGTCCAAGTTCCCATCTGCTAGAAAAATCTTAATTGTGTGCGTGTGTGCGTGTATGTGTGTGTGTGTGTGTGTGTGTACTATAGCACTTACAGTACATTAACTTATATTGATATATTAAATTGTCATGATTTAGCATAAATTTTGATATGTTTAGTAGTGCTCATAGTTGGTGGTTTTCTGCTGAAATTGTGATTGGACCCAGTGTTCTGTTGTTTTTTGTTTTGGTTTTGTTTTTTTGCTCACTGATGTCACTGCACGTTGCTCTTCCTGCAGTAAGCAGTGTGGCATTACTGAAGTTTTATGCTCTGGGCAAGTGGAGTTTGTCTATTTTATTTTATCAGTGTTTCCTTTGAAGGTAGCTGCCCTTGGAACCATTAGCCACAGTAAAGCATCTAAATCATTCTGATCAATTCAATGCTGGTAAGTTCTGAAAGGATGTAAGGTTCCAGCAGCTTTATTGTCTAGGTTTTCTTGACACTATATTCATGCTTTGCCTAAGTTCTTACCCAGAATTTTTTAAAAGTATTCTATAGTTTGAATGTAATTAAGAGAAGCCAGTTCACTTAGCTTCCTGATAGTCCCTCCCTTGATTGTCTTGTTTTCTGTCTACCATTCTGTTTTCTCTCATGCTACTACTTGATGCACTTTTTTGCCTCATTTACTTTTCTAAGTTTTTCTCTTAGGAGCGGCTTTATCTGCTATGTTCTTAGCCCCTTGTTTCTCACTAGATACTTACAATCTCCTTTAGAACTATCTATAATTCTGACTGCTGATTTTAGTAGTTACCTCCCTTGCCAGGTAAGGCTACCTTTTCCCCTATTTTATCCTCCTCCAAAATGCAGGTTTCCACTTATTTGTTCTTAATCGTGGCTCTGCGCCATAGCCTGAATCCTGCCATCAGATGCCCTTAGTCCAACCACACCTTAATCAGTATCTCCATAGTTCCCTCATTTCGCCTGAAACGCAGACTCAGACCTGGCCCCTCTGCATCTTCGGACAAAGTAGCAGACATACTTAATGACTGAAGGGCAGAGGAGTTGCTGGAAAACTGTTTCACAGTGATTTGGTTTGAATGCTCCCAAACGCACCCACCAAATCAATGGCTTGAACTGAAACCTAAGCCCAAAAGCCAAATGAATTTCTGAAAGGCCATTGATTTTATTCTTAGAAGCCCCTGAATGAATTTTATTTGTCCTCATGTAGAAACAGAAAATAAGAACTACAAGCAGTCAATACTAAGAAATACAGCAAGGTATCATTCTTAATGGCTTTATGTTTGGAATAAATACAGAAACACCTTTGCCATTAATATTCTGGCACCAGGCAAAGAGCAAGACTTTGTAAAATGGCACAGAAGAAAGCAAAATGAAGGCAAGGAATTGGTCATTTAAGGGTATTTGGGGACAGTTGTTACCTTAAAATATGAGGTAGTTAGCAAATGTTAAAAGAAAAGGCCCTCTTATTCTTCATTACTTTTGAATAATCTACAACAGTTTTTCCTATGTCCTTATCTCTTACCTCCACTACCCCTGACCCTGCTTCCCCATAGTCCCACCCCGATCTTGAATGTCTGCTTGTGAGATCAGCTTCTAGAGCTAGAGATAAAAGGGTCAGCTGGCTAGAATTACATCTAAGGATCCGACTGTGTTGTATATGTGTGTGTGTATATGTATTTTGGGGGATCTTACTTTCAGTTCCAACTTTCTCTTTCACTCTGTGACTATTTTATCTGGTCCACTGATCAATCTTGAGGATGTAATTAATTAACCACTTGCAAGTGTAGAGGATTTAGCCAAAGTGGCTCTTAAATGTAAGTATCATGTTTATGGTATTTTGATGATTTCTCATAATCCCTCTTTTATTAAATGAAGCCCTGCAAGTCAGGCAGGGATTGCCATGCCTAGAGTGCTTTTGTTTCATACATGTTAATGAATGGTAACCGGAAAGCCAAATTTAAAATAGAATAAAGTGTGAGTATTAATTTTAGAATGATATTATTGAGAAAACGTAAACCCTCAAGGATGGTGATACTGGGCCATTCCATCATAACTGTGTATACTTTTGTTTTTACTCTTTGCTGATTACCGGGTGTGTTTCAGGCCCTAGGCCTCCCGTTTTAAATGTACTGTCCTTTTCCACAGAGCTGCTAGTGATCTCTTATTATAAAACAAAATGGGGGGGGGGGAGAACCAAACTTCTAAATGACATTATGTCACCTCTAAGCTTAAAATACTCTAAACATTTAAAATTTACTTTGTGTTATATTAATACAGCCACTCCAGCTTTATTGTGATTAGTGATAACATGGTCTATCCTTTTCATTCTTTTCCTTTTACGCTTCTATTGTTACAGGCAGCATGTAAGTTTTTTAATCCAATCTAATGATTTCTACTTTTTCAGTGTAGTGTTGACCATTTGCTTCTAATGTGGCGACTGATGTGGTGGGGTTTTGAATCTACTATCTTGTTATTTATTTTCTCTCTCATCTATTCTTTGGTATTCTTTCTTTTGGATTGAGTATTTTGGTGACTTTTTTTGTTGACTTACTAGTTATTATTCTTTGTTTTATTGATGGTTGCATTAGTGTTTCTAGTATCTATTTTTTAAACTTCAAGTGATGTTATACCACTTTATATGTGATACAAAGTCTTAAAACAACGTACTCCTGTTTCCCATACTGGAGGGCTTTGTGCCGTTGTTACTCTACATTTTGCCTCAGCGTGGGTTTAAAACTCATAACACGTGCTGACTGCTTTTACTTCCAACAATCAGTCGTCTTATACATCTACTTGCGTACATACCATTTCCAGTGTTCTTCACTTATCCATGCAAATCTTGACTTCCATCTAGAATCCTCTTCCTTTTCCCTGAAGAAATGCCTGTAACATTTCTTCCAGTGTTAATGAATTCTTTCAGTTTCTGTATGTCTGAGTAAGTCTCTTTTTCACCTTCACTTTAAAAAGTGTTTTCATAGGTATAGAATTCCAGGCTGATAGCTTTGTTTTTCAGTCCTCCAAATGTGTTCCTACACATGTTTCTGCATGGTCTTCTTGTTTGAATTATTTCGGGCAAACAATCCGCCATCATTCTTATCTTTATTCCTTTCTACATGTCTTTTCTTTTTATTGTCTGTTTTCAAAGATTTTCTCTTCATCACTAGTTTTGAACAATTTGATTATGATGTACCGCGGGTGTAGTTTTCTTCATGTTTCTTGTCCATGGAGTTCACTGAGTTTGTGCATATATGGGTTTATAGTTCTCATTGAATTTGAAAATTGTCGCCACTACTTTTTTTCAACTTTTCTCTCCCTCCCTCCTCTATTTCAGGGACTTGAGTTGCATATATTTTATCATTGCATATATATTAGTCCTTTTGAAGGTGTTCCTTACTCACTGATGCTTTTCTTGTTTTCTTTTTCATCTTTTTCATTTGTGATAATGTCCATGACTATGTGTACCAGTTTTTTCTTGTGTCTAATCTGCTGTTTTCCCATTCAGTCATCTCATATATTGTAATTGTTTTCTCTAGACATTCTAGCTTGGGTATTTTAAAAAATATCTTTCATCTCCTTAAAATGCTCAATTTTTCTACAACCTTCTCAAACATATGAAATAGTTTTATAATAATGTTCCCCTGTTTAGTACTTTGTCATTTGTGCAATTCTATATCTGTATTCATTAACTTTTCTCCCCAATAGTTACATTTTCCTGCTGATTTGGGTGACTAATAATTTTTGTTTGGGTGCCAAATTTTTTTCTTTTTACCATGTTGTACTCTAGATACTTTTGTACTCTTAAAAATATTCTTGAGCTTTGTTTTGGGAGATGGTTAAATTACTTGCCAACAGTTTGATACCTAATGTGCTTGTATTTAAGCTTTGTTCCATGGAATCAGAGTAGCCTTCAATCTAGAGCTTATTTAATCCCAAGAGTGAGGCAATACTTTCCTGAGTATTCTACTCAATGTCCCATGAATTTTGACGTTTTCCCACTCTGGCTGATGAGAGCAAGTACTCTTCCCAACCCTGTGTGAGAATCAGGCATAGTTATCTCTAGTGCTTTTAGCTGATACTTTCCCCAGCCTCCAGCAGTTGACTCACATGCCTGTGCTGATCAGTACCAGAGCTAAAAACACACGGGGAACCTCTTGAGATGTCCAGAGCTTTCACTCTCTGCTATCTTTCCTTTCTGGTACTCGATCCCAAGAACTCCAGCTGCCTTAGCATTATCTGACTCCTACCTGTCTCTCCTCAATTTATGGAGAACAGCTGACTCCACCTTGCTTCCTTCTCCTCGTGCTGCTCCTTGGAAACACTTTCCAAAAAGTGAATTGGCACAGTCATAGCACTCACCTTGTTTCCCCTTTCTCAGGTGCCACTGTCCCACACTGCCTGGTGTCCACTGTCTGAAATCTATTGTTCGAGGCCTAAGTCTGTCCCTGTTTTTCCATCTTTGGCCAGAAGAGGAATTTCCCTTTGCAATTTCAAATGGTTTCTAATTTTATTATAGTTTGTAAGATGATGGAGTATCTATTTCTTGAAACTCATAGTTTGCTGCTCCCTTCCTTATTTACTGTGTTGCAGTCCTATTCATTTGCTGTCCCCACCTCAGATTTGCCTTTACTCTTGCAACTCCCTCTGCTTCAGCCCAAACACCACTTCGTCATGGAAGCACACATCATATGATCTCCCCCATCATTCTCTATCTCCTATACCCTACTCAGTCATAGCACTTGTCCTTATCTAAAAGGATCTTGCCTATTTGTTTTTCTCTTTCTCTTCCTTTCTCTGCTTGCTTACTTATAGCACACTCCATTTGGATGAGGTCCTTATCATCTTATTTTTAATTTGAATCTCCAAGGCCAAAAACAATGAACATAGTAAATGTTCAAAAAATATTTGATATATAAACAAGTAATTTTATGACTCTCCTATGACTCCAAAAGTAGGCATTACCATTTCATAGATGAGACAACTTGTTCACTCAACCACTAACTATTACTGCTTTGCTATGAACTCACACTTTCATGCCACTAAAAGGGTAATCCTCCTATCTCTTGGGGTGGCCACTGCTCTAGTGTTTGTTTGCTGTAGGTGCCCACTGTACCTGAAGTTGTTTTTAGTGGTGGTTTCTGTATGCTTCATTACTGGAGCAATTTATTTTTAGTACTTAAAGATTAACGTTGAGTTAATAATAGATACAAATTACTTAGAATGTTCAAGTGGGAGCTTGAAATTGTTGAACTTGAAATTAAGTTTTTAGAAATTTGGGATTTTCTTTTCTTTGGGATTTTAAATCTTCTAAATACACAACTGAAAAGTGGGGCATTTAAGCCCATAATAGGAAATGTGGTTTCTTTGTTGTTTTTGGTATGGAAACATGATGCTTTCTAGTTAGACCCTCTATGTAGTATTGAAATTTTATGGCACAATCTGCTTAATTTGTTTCATTTGCAAAAACAAAACAAAGCATCATTACAGTCACATACTAATTACTAGCCATACATCATTCATTTGAAATAAAGCCTAAAGCATTTTGTAGTTATAAGCAAAAAGGTCTCTTATGATTCATCACTTTGCAAACAACATTGTTTTAAGGTTGTTTTTTTTTAGATCCAAGTATCATCTAGTGCCTGGGAAGCATTTTCTGTATTCTGCAAATCTCATTATATAGGTTTCCATATTCTCTTCCGAGACCGTTTTGGAAACATAATGGAAAGGGGGAAGCTGGACTCATGGAACTAAGTTACTGTAGAGCCAGGCAGTTGCATCACGCGTACGGCTTAAGGTTTACACCTTGTGTAAACTGCTTCGTGTCTCATTTGTGAGGCCTTCTGAAAGGGTCTTAGAGTGCATTTTTATTAAAATTATGTAAATACTATAATATTCTACTCAATGGGCTGTCCCCACTAACATGAAGGTGAAAATTTGATGAAAATGTATATGTACTAGTCACATAGACTTAAAGTATCTCCCTATAAATTGTTTATTTAGTTACAAAGGAAAAGTATAGTAACTTGACATAGGAAGAACTGGTGAGCATCACTTTAACCAAGTGTGTGTGTGTGTGTAAGATGGAGGGAGAGAGTGTGATAAAGCAAATAGGGCAAAATAGAACTAGCTGAACTAGCTGGTTAATCTGGATAAAGTCTCTTTTTTGGTATTCTTAAAACTGAATTTATAAGTTTTTAAAATTCCATTTACAGTAACATAAAAACATAAAATACTTAGGAATACATTAACAAAAGCTGTGTAAACCACTAACAAAGATAAAATTAGGCAAAATATGCAAGTCTATTGTAAGGCAGTGGATAACCAGTGGAGGAAAAATTGCAAACCCTGAGAAAGCAAACAAATCCTAACTTCATGATTGCCCAGCTTTTGGCCTAGTGGAAGTTTTACAGTTAACAGCACAGAGAGCTGGAGTTTAAACAGAAGCTGTGTTTTTCTCTAAGCAAAAGAGGCAGAGATCAGAATATCTAGCAGTAGAAACAGCTGAAATCTGCTGGGCATCGAAAGGAGAGGGACTGTGCAGAAGGGGACTCCGGTCGTCCTTGTGCAGATCTCCACGGAGTCTGCGCCTGGAGGCTGGCCTGTTCCTATTCTGAACAGGATGTGTCATACTGCACCTGCTACAGGTTGTGAATGGAGCAGAGATCCTAGAGGTCCAGCATTGCTGGGAGGCATTGGATTTCTGGCTCTGCCAAAATAGAGAGGTCGTCTTAGCACCTCATTTACTAACTGGCCTTTAAACAACTGGAAAGGTTGTACTTTAGGAATGAGGACCACACCCTAAAGAAGTATTTACTCTAGACCCACCTTAAGGAAACCTATAATCAAGTCTTGCTGACTCCTCTGGGAAGAAAGTTGGGAGATAATCCTACCAAGTTAGAGGGGCTAGGCAACTCCTTTTACTTCTATCAGTTATGCTAGTAGTGTGTAACTCAGGCCTGTTCAACGTAAGGTGATCACCCAGTGATTTGCCTGCTAAAACAAGAATGAACATTCTTTGACTTATTTTGCTTAGCATAATATAAGTCAGAGAAAGAGAAATATCATATGAACTGAACAGATGAACATAGGGGAAGGGAAGGAAAAAGATGAAAACAGAGGAGACAAACCATAAGAGACTCTTAACTATAGGAAACCGAGAGTTGCTGGAGGGGAGGTGGGTGGGGGGATGGGGTACCTGGGTGATGGGCATTAAGGAAGATGCTTGATGTAATGAGCGCTGGGTATTATGTGCAACTGATGAATCACTAAATTCTACCTCTGAAACTAATAATACATTGTATGTTAAACTGAATTTGAATAAAAAAATTTTTTAAAAAGTGAACATTCTTCAAAGCAGTATTATAACTCAACAGTTGTTGCAATATTATAATATTAAATAGTAAAGAAAAATAAAATGGGATCTATCAACAAAGAAAAAAATCAAACTAGACCTACGATGGCCCAGATTTGGAATTTCACATGCAAAGACTTTACTGTGGATATTATGAATATGTTCAAAGAACTAAAGGAAATTATGTTCAAGGAATTAAACAACAACAACAACAACATGGTCTTAATTGAGAAATCTCTGCAGGGAAATGAAAACTATAAAAATTTACCATATGGAAATTCTCAAACGGAAAAGTTTAATAACTGAATTGAAATATTTAGTGTGTAGGTTTAATGGCATATTGGAGAGAGCAGAAGAGTCAGTGAATTTGAAGACAGCTCTATAGAGGTTATTTTATCTTAAGTGTGTAGACAAAAATAAATTGTGTAAAAAATGAACAGAACCTTAGGTATTATTGAGTAAATACCAGTCATTCCAAAACACCTATAACTGGAGTCCCCAAAGGAGAAGAGAGTGAGATTGTGGATGCCAAATTATTTGAAGAAATAATGGCAAGAAATTCCAAATTGAGTGAGAAGCAGAAATTTCAGGTTAAAGAAGTTAGGCATGTTCCAACCAGGATAATGTAAAGAAAAAGACACTGTGGCCCATCTCAGTCGAACTGCTGAAAGCCAGATAAAGAAAAAAATCATGAAAGTAACATGATGCAGGGGTTGGGGGGAGGCACATTGCTTATGGGTAAACGGGAGATTTTGCGGACTTTGCAGAAATAATAGAAAGTGGAAGTCAACAAAGGATGTAAAGTGTTGAAATAATAATAAAAACCCTGTACACTCAAAATTTTCTCTTTAGTAGATACCCTTCCCTAAATAAGGTAAAATAAAGACCTTTTTAGTGAACCGAGAGAGTTTGTGGCTATCAGACCTGTCCTACAAGAAATGCTAAATGTTGTCCTTCAAGTCAAAGGGAAATGATCCCAGATGGAAACTCAGATCCACAAAAAGGAATGAAGAGCACCCGAAATAGTAAGTAAACTGTTTCCCCGTCTCATAAATTACTTAAAAGAAAACTGATCATTAAAAACAAAACAAAACACTGCAGGATGGGGCTTATAATGTCCATAGGAGTAAAAGATATGATGGTAATTGCACAAGTGATGGGAGCACAGCAAATGGAATTGTGCTGTTAAAACATTACAGAGCTGAACTGAATCAGGTGGTATGAAATGGAAGAAGGCTGAAGCAGGAGAAGGAAAACATGTATGGATGCAATATTGACTTGATAGTAACACTAAGTAGACTGATACATAAGGATGTAGCATTAATGTAGGATGCATTTTGCTAGTCCTAGAGCAACCAGAAAAAATATAATGAAGAGACAGAACTCAGAAGCCAGTAGAAAAAATAAAATGGAATACTAAAAACTGCTTGATTACATCTGTCATCTTTTCCCCCGCTTTTGTAGTTGAGAAGCAGAGGGGACAAATGGAAAACAGCAACAATAAGAAAAGTCACCTAGCTATGTATATTTCAGAGAATGTATACTTCAAGGGAAAGCATATTATAAGAAATAGTGATATTATACAATGATAGAAGGAGTAATTTACTAGGAATAATCACCTTAAATATATAAGCTCCTAGTAACAGCATCAAATTCATCAAGCACGAACTGGCTGAGTTAAATGGAGTAATAGATAACTCCCTAATCTTAGCCTTTATTGTCCCTTTTTCAGCAAATTCTAGAAAAAATATAGACCCCCCCCTCCAAAGTAAACAAATAGAAAATCAAGACAGTTCTGTCTTGTTAATTTTTGGAAGATTGAAATCTTGCTGAGTAGGTTTTCTGTTAAAACTAAACCGGACCATAATAATGGAACATCTCTCTGTTCGAAAATTGCACAAATTGTTTTTAATTACTTGTGGGTCAAAGTAAAAGCTATTTTGAACTGAATGCAAACACTGAAAAATAAAACCAGATTCTTAAATTACTGATATCAGGAGTCAAAAGAATTTCAGTACAGAGAATTAGACTTGAACATATATACAAAAATTAACAAAATAGTTTTATATCAAATATTTCAGTGTATGAAGAGTATGTCATGACCAAGTGGTACAAGGTTGGCTTAACATTTAAAAATTAATGTATTTAACCATATTACCAGAAAAAAGGGGAGAAAAATCACATTATCTAAGTAGATACAAAATGAAAAGTATTCAGAATTTGAATTTATGATAAATAAAAATTCTTAGCAACTAGAAATAGGAGGAACTTCTTCAACCTGATAAAAGACATCCACAGAAAAGCTGTAACTCTCCTCATAACTGATGGTGAAAGATTAAATGCTTTGTCATTTATGATTGGAATCCAGGCTAGGCTATCTATTCTTACACTTCTATTCAGCATTATAATGCATGTTTTAACCTGTATAATAAGAAAAAGAAAAGAAATTAAGGGCCTGTGCATTAGAAATGAGGAAGTAAACCATCTTTATTTTAAGTGATCTGATTATTGTAAATCCCTTATGAATTTGCATAAGCAAACTTGGTTGAAGTAACCAGTGCATTTAATAAAATAACAGAATAGTCAGATTCCCGAATAAGTTGTATTTTTCTCTGTACGCCATGATATACTAGAAAGCAAAATAAAAATAATACTGTTTACTTCAGCTCCAAAAACTTAAAATACTTATGAAAAATTCACTAAAACCTGCTAATTTTCTACACCGAAAGCCAGAAGATATTGCTGAGAGAAATTAAAGAAATTATAAATGAGATATTTACCAGGCTCATATAATGGAAGGCTTAGTATTAAGATTTCATTTTTCCCCCAAATGATCTTAGATTTCTAATATATGATACACATTCCCAATCAAAATCCCGGCAGGTTTTATTATGGTAATTGACAAGCTACAAAAAATTCATATGGCATTCAAAGGACCTAGAAGAGTTAAAAATCTGTTTTGAAAAAAGAACACACTTGGAAGACGTAGACTACTGATATGATACCAAGGCAGTAACATTTTGGCTTAAAAATACACAAACTTTTTCTAGAAAGTTTAGAAATAAACCCACGAAGATATCATCAACTGATTTTCAGCAGAGACTTCAAGTCTAGTGAGTGGGGAAAGGAACTTCTTTGTATCTAACTGTGCTGCGATGCTGGATATCTTATGAACTGAAATGAATCCTAAGTCTTGCACCATACTACACAGAATAACTAATGAGGAATGGAATACAGACCTAACATGCAAAGATCAAATATAAAACAGGTTTCAAGTGGTAGAAACCACTTAGCGAGACAATTTAACAATTTCTTATAAAGCATACATTTATACTCTCTTTTTTAGATACTTAATAGAAATGACAAAATTCATACAAGAATATTCGTAATGTCCTGTATCCGTTTCCATGGGCCTCCATAACAAATGCCCACAACTGTGGTGGCTGAAAGCAACAAATTTATTCTCTCACATTTCTGGAGACCAGAAATCCTAAATCGAGGTGTTGGCAGGTTGGTTCCTTCTGGAGGCATGAGGAAGAATCTGTCCCCTGCCTGTCTTCTCACTTGTGGTAGCTGCTCTCAGTCACGACTCTGTGTTTCCTCGCTCGTAGGATGACTCCAAAGCCTGCCTCCTCCCTTGCATTGCTGCCTCCTCTGTTTCTCCCCCCCCTTTTTTTTTTAAAAATTAAAATGACATAAGTCACTTAATTTAGAGCTCACCCTAAATCAGCATGATCTCATGTGGAGATGCTTAATTACATCAGCAAAGATCTTCTTTCCAAATAAAGTCACATTCACAGGTACCTTGGGTTAGAACTTGACCTACCATTTTTCCAGTTCCCTGTTTAACCTAACCCCTATGTCACCCCAGACTAGAAAACAGGAGTCCCTCAACATGGTATATTTTTGGCATATATTTACAATGAAATCTTGCTCGCTAATAAAAATAAAGTACTGAATCACGCTATATGTATATGAATCTCAAAGTCATTTTGTTCGGTGAGAGAAGCCAGATGTGAAAAGTGTTTACTGAAAGTTTTATTAATATAAATTTCAAGAACAGGCAAAACGAAGTTATTGTAGAAATCAAAACATTGGTTTCCTATGGTAGGGTGGGGATTGTCTGGAAGCACACATGAATGAATTTAAGACACCAGAATGGTTCTGGGTTTTATGCCAGCTTTTTAATTCATCAGATATGAAACTTCTGTGTTAAGAGTATTTGCTAAGACTGCCAAATTAAATAAGAAGTCTCTCGCTCTCTAGCTTTCCCACTTACAGATCCTGAGCATCGACAGAACTCATTTGGACCTCCTGTGAAATCCTTAGTGGTCCAGAATTGATAAGTACTTGTAAGCAAAGATAAAGCAATATCTGATGGCTATAACCAATTTTCTATTTCTTGACTAGCTTAAGGAATATACATTTTATCCTTTTAATAATTTTTGTATAATTCTTGGCTTTGCTCCTATGAAAAAATATAAAAAAAACATACCATATGTACATTGCTGTTGTGTAGTTTTTAAAAAATAATTTTAGCTTCAGAGTTTTAATATCTTAAGGGCACATTTATTAAAAAAATTTTTTTTTTTGTATTCTGAGCACTACCCAGGTATAAGGTGCTTAAATAGCTATGTTTTTTATGCATTTCTTTCTTCTTCTTTTTTTTTTTTTTTTGAAGATTTTATTTGAGAGCGCGAGTGAGCAGGGCAAGGCACAGAGGGAGAGAATCTCAACCAGACTCCCTGCTGAATGTGGAGCCCGACATGGGGCTCTATCTCAAGACCCTCAGATCGCGACCTAAGCCGTAATCAAGAGGGATGCTCAACCAACTGAGCCACCCGCTCGCCCCTTTCTATGTGTTTCTTGACATGAAATGAACTTTTCTTTTTTCCTGCATATTCTGGAAGTCTTGAAAATAGTGGCCAACTAATAGTAAAAAGCAGATTTTTTAAATGTAGTTTAGCTTAAGAAATCAAGTTAAAAACTTTTTTTCTGAGTGTCTTAATTCCGTTAATAGATTCACATTGCTTTCTTAGATGTCGCTTTCCTCCCTCAACCCTTCATCATTTTCTCTAGTCTTGTCTTGGACAACGAAGCATTTGTTTTTTCCCGTTCTCCTTGCTTATTGCGCCTCTCCCACAGAGAACGGAAGAATTAGCTAATGAGGAAGTGTGAGCAGAAAGTGCAGTGTGAGGGGACAACAAACACGAATCTGGAAAGTACTAAAAGTTCAGCACAACAGGAGGTGGTTGGGAAAGGAGAGGAGTCTGAAGTAGTAGCAGGCAGTGCTCACAGCAGGGTCATCTCCGTAGTGTTTTGTCTAAGAACTACTGTGGCGCAATTAAAGTCCATTCGTACTCCTGGAAAAGCGTAGGAGTAGTTTGAGTATCAGATGGTTTTTAAGTTGTCATTATTAATTTCCACACTGTGATGCTCTGAGTGGCACGAACACGTGATTGGCAGCAAGTTAGCTTGAGGGCCTTGTCCTGCTGGCATGTGACCTTGAAGGAGTCCTTGTACCTTTGTGAAATCCTATTCTGTTATTCCTGATACATGTACAAAGTATATGAAGTAAAGGTTTAGAGTGGCCGGTCCTTTAAGACTGAAATGAGTGGCCTTTCAATCAGTCGGTTACTTGTAGTGTTAGCCAAATGAATGGTTAAAATAGTTTTAAAAACAACCTCAGGGAAGAATAACAAAGATACGGAGCATGTCCTGAAATTTCTTTTGAGGGGACCCTACACAAGTCTGCAGGCAAGAAGGTGGGGGGAACCCAACAAGTTTTGTTTTGTTTTTTAAGATTTTATTTATTTGACAGAGAGCACAAGTAGAGCGGCAGGCAGAGGGAGAGGGAGAATCAGGCTCCCCACTGAGCAGGGAGCCCGATGCTGGGCCCCATCTCAGGACCCTGGGATCCTGACCTGAGCCGAAAGCAGACGCTTAACCGACTGAGCCACCCAGGCGCCCCAGCAAGTTTTGAATAAGCCGGTTTCTGAATATCTCTTATCTATAAAAACCAGATATGGTATTAGACATAGTTGGTGTAAAAATGTCTATTTTTTTCCTAATAAAAGAATGGATAGCATTACAATTACATGTGAAAAACATAATGAGATGATGGAAGGTGCCATCTTCCTGGGGACTACTTCTACTTTTTAGCCTTTAAGACAGATGGAAGGACTCGAGTGATCCAAGGGGGGCAGTCATGACTTAGGTGACTCACACAGCGCTGAGCGGGTACCTGTTGGTTCATTATTCTCTACTAAAGGCCTTTCATTTCGTCTCTTCGACAACACTCATGCTGCCAACAAACGCAAGTGTGACTAAAGATTACCCTTGGCATTCTGGGTATTGCTTGTGGTTGGATTTTCACCAGTCACTGTTTTAAAGGTATTCTCATTGCGGCATGGACCATCTATCCTCATGGGGCGGGGAGATTACAGGAACCCTGCCTCCTGCTTTCAAACAACAGGGAAATCAAAGCATTTTCACGTTCTTTTCTATGCCTTTACGTTGATCTTCAGATTACAATTCATTATTGTCAGAGTTTGGTGATGCGAGTTTATATTGCTAAGATTCCGTAACAATAAATTGAAAGGATACCTCTGTGAAAGTGGAATTCTGATTTCTTCTAGCATTCTCATTATTAGCTATCTTATAGTTAAACTTTTATACCTCTTTCTTCTTCTCCTCCTCCTCCTGTAGTGACTTTCTGTTACCACTGAGGATTATCTGAGCACTGTAGTGCTCCATTTCTGCATCCAGCCTCGCCTGTGGCAGACAAATGAGAGGCTCCTTAGCAAGCAAGCAGAATGCAAATCCTGTGTTGACTGGTCATGTGACGTGACAAACATGCTTCAGGAATTTAAACAAAGAATTCTCTTCTAATTTTTTTTTTAAAGATGTTTTTTTATGTGACAGCCAGCGAGAGAGGGAACACGGCAGGGGAGAGGGAGAGGAAGAAGCAGGCTCCCAGCGGAGAAGCCCAATGTGGGACTCGATCCCAGAACACCGGGATCACGCCCTGAGCCGAAGGCAGACGCTTAACGACTGTACTACCCAGGCGCCCCTCTCTTCTAATTTTTAACACTTTTTTTCTTTGATCCTATGTGATGAAAGACTTTGATTTGACTAATGACAAAAAGAACCCTGTGATTATCATAGATCCTAAGATCTGGATCTTAGAATGTTATCATTCTTTACGGGTTTGGGTTTTTTGTTTTTTTTTGTTTCTTTTTTTTTAAATCACAGGGCCAGCCATGTGTCCTGGAGAATCAGAGTAGGCTATTCGATCGTGGCCTCAAGACCTTAATGAGCTCCAGGTATCTCTTGGGTTCTTTTCCAGCTCAGTGGTTTTGTTCTCTAAAATAAATTTCATATTTGTCAAAATATTTTTTTGAAATTTGGAAGGAAAAACAATATACAGAGGACGTCTAATTTTAAAAGATGTTGCTCCAAGATGTGTTTTTTAGGGTTCCTTGCCTGACTTTGCTTTGTCAGGCTTTTTCATGAACTCATAGGATTTTGTTCTGCATTACATCATACACTTACTCTGTCTTTTCAAGGTACCTGTCCCCAGTGCCAGGTAGACTCATTACTCACAGAAATCTAGGTTATATTTTTCTAGGAAAATTAATTACTTTATACTGGCTACATATGGTTAGCTTGTCAGCAGGAAAGCTTTAACATATTTTGGGGCAGTTTAATATAAGCATTTTAAGCGAGTTTTTTCTCTTTGTGCATAAAGTAGTACTTTAATATAGGTTCAAAGTAATAATATTTTGTAATACTCATTTTCCTGGGGTACTTTTCTTGTTTACTGCAAAGTAGCAAAGTATCGTGAATGAGGGGACAGGTGAAAAACCTGCCGTGGGTGCATCATGCACTTTTTGAAGGCCCATAACTGTGTGTACTCAGGTGATTACTCCTTTGTCTTACTATTCTAAAGGCTCTAGTAAATGTAATAGAGCATTATACAGAATTGGCCCAATATAGTATGAACACCATTTGCAACGATTAAGGATAAAAATGTAGCGAATTTAACCCATTTGGGAACATTTAAGACACATGAAATGTCTTTAGGAGAAGTGATCTCTGCTTAACTCTACTTCGTGTGCTGGACTTAGAGGTCCAAACAGAAGGATTCGTGCCCACTCAGAGTTGGTATTCTGATAGGGCCTCATTTTATCTAACATTTTATATTTATTCTATGGAACCGTTATTAGTTTTTGCTTTGTTTTTAAGCCTTATTTGAGCGTACAGTCTCTACTTTCTTGTAGGAGGAAAAAAAAGTTTCCTTTAGACAGGCAAACTTGAAGACATTCCTTGAGCTCTGGGAATTTTAAGATCTCTCTTAAAGCTCTTTGTAGGGGGAGTCATTAACTACATTAGTCGAACTCTTAGAATCTTGCCTGTATGCACTTAAATGCTTAATCTGTCAGGTGGCTAGGGAGAACACTAAATGTGATTTAGCTATATTATTTACTAAGCAACTTTTCAGGCACTGTATGGGTTCAGTCCATCCGACGATGTTCTCTCGGAGGTATCTCCGGAGAGCTAACCCCTTATTAATGCTCAGCTGTGGTTAGACGGGGATGCTGGGCTGTGCTGTGACAGCCAAGCGCTGTCTGTAATAGCCTTTTGAATCTAATAAAGTCAGGCTTTTGTCTGGCCTATTTAATTTTAAGTAACAGTCATTATATTATGAGCAGATAGGCTTGTGCCTCCTGAACAGAAATCGTATAAGTTTTGTGTGACGTTGTCCTTTTCTTTTTCCTTTAGGGTTTGTGACCAGCAGAACTATTCCCTATTTTAACCCTCTGGTGTTGTCACTATTTTTTTCTTTCCTGACCTTGCCTCACACTGCTTTTGGTATTTATAATAGTTGTTGAAATTCAACAGTTTTACTGTTATTGCCTCACCAAGGTGTTTTAAGTCTCAAATCCCTAGTATATTTAGCCAAGGAATTCATAGCTTAAATGCCCTTTGTCTCCAGCCTTCAGTTAAATGGCGCTTCTCCTCCCTTGGGATAGAACGCACGGGAGTAAGCTCAAGGCAAGAACTTGCTGACCCTCTAGCCTTTTTGTCCTTTTTAAAGTCTTCAACCCCTCCACATTCGCAACAAGGGAACCCAGAGTCCCGAACAAGGTTCACTTGGCATGGGATGGACCCGTGGCTCTGCGTGGCTTTTGTCTCTGGCTACGCCCACGTTCCTGAACACCGACCCTGCTAATTTAGTGTGCGTCAGAAGTCATTCTACTTGGCTGTGTTTCTCAAGAAAGTCAATTTAGTACAAATTGGGACCTATTTACTTTCCCTCCATCTAACACATACTGTTAGTCAGCAGGGCTTCTGAGGACAGCGGTTGCTATTTGAAGAAAACAAACCCTCTTTGGATCTTTCTGAATGTTTAAACATGACCCCACATTTTCTATATCGAACAAAAATTAATGGTAGAAATGCTTTGTAATTTGTTGCCTCTGTACTGTGTTGCCTTTTTAAAAATTTGGTTTCTGTTAAGAAATTATATGTACTTGATTACTTGACCATTGTCATTGATTGAATTAAAGCCTTCTTTTCATTGAGCATCTAAATTGTTAATTTTTTTCTTTGAGGAATGACTCTTGATTGCTCAGAAAAACAAGCAGGGCTCTTCTGTCTCCCTGCTATCAGTTTGAAGGGACATATTGCTTCCTCGGCACTGTCATACCAATAAATCATCCCAGATTACTTGCAGTCGTACAGTACTGAAGTATACCATGCATTTTAAAGGAAATCTGCTATTTTCTTTTCAATCAGATGAGCAATGTGAAGAGACTACGGCCACGGCTCAGTGCTATTCTCTTTAAGCTTCAGTTTGAAGAGCAGGTGAACAACATCAGACCTGACATCATGGCTGTCAGCACTGCCTGCGAGGAGATGAAGAAGAGCAAAAGCTTCAGCAAGTTGCTGGAACTTGTATTGCTAATGGGAAACTACATGAATGCTGGCTCCCGGAATGCTCAAACCTTCGGATTTAACCTTAGCTCTCTCTGTAAAGTGAGTTTGTTTTTTAAAAACACATACTTGCCTGAACACTTACTCTGAAATGTCAGCCCTGATTACATTATTTAAATATTTTTATTTTGATGTGCTCATTATCAAGAATTTGAACAAAACCATGAACCCAAACCCAGAGTGAACTGAGCTAATTTACTCAACCTCAGAGCTAAATCCAAATATTAATTTTCTCTGATCTGCAAATCCAATGGAAGGATTTTGTTTAATAACAGAATTATGTCGTAAACCTATGCTTTCCCAAACTAATGAAATGGAACATCGAAATATTATTTAAATCTCATCTTCAATTCAGGTAGCTGCAAATGATGGTATAGACGTATTGAGAATTGCTTAGGATTGCCACTACATTTTTTACCTTTAGTATTTAAATATTTCTTTGCTTTTTTTTTTTTTTTTTTTTTTTTTTTTGCAAGCTGAGAGGAAGGGAGAAAAGAATGAGACTGCTTCATATAAAGGGAAAATCATTTTAGGAATAAACATGCCTCGGATGTCATTGATGATTTTGAAATGTTTCTATCTAAATATAATTTTAAAGGATGTGAGAATTAAGTAAGTTTAGAGATTAGGTTTTTTTATCCTGGGTTCTTCCACAGGTTAAATGTCCTTATGGCAAATATATTCACTGTTTTATGTAACAGAGCTCTTTCCTCAGAAGCGGGCCGTAGTAATAGTGCTTTATTGATCTGCTTACAACAAATTCTTCTCCGTTACACATCACAAGAAAAGCTTTCTTTTGTTCTTGTCCTGCTAACATCTATACTACCTGAGTAAGGAATTTGATGACTGGTTTTCCCTGCTGTCCAGGAGTTCACTTCACGCAACTTTGCTTGCATAAGAGACCTACATTAGTATGCACCTGTTTCCAAACTGAAATCCGAAGAGGATTTCCGCTTTTACAAAATGGTGATTGCTTCTCTGCTTTATGCCATTTGGCTTATGAAAGGTTTCATGGGAACGCTCTACTTTTGGGTAGTGGGGGAGACCTGTGATGCTGTTGCCACTTAGGGAAGGTGAGAAGCAAGTCCAGTTTTAGCTTTGGGTTTGCTTGAATGGTTGATCTTGCAGTGCTTTCATGACTTTCCTTATACAATTTTCCTAACCTAAGCCTCCTGTTGGTATCAACAGCTTGTGAGCTTGCTTTACTCCATCTCCATCTTTTTATTTTCCTCTCATTTTCTGAGCCTGATATATTCAGTTAAGATTCCTAGCATGGGCGCTGCAATTCACAAATATGTGTTGAAGACTGCACATGTGTAGAGTGCTTATTTATTCCTGCGCCAAATGCTTGACCTGATCATCTCATCGAACGGATGTAATTATTTATGTGGCGTACACGGAACCCTAGTTTTTCACATGTAAACCATTATGATTAAAATTTTTAATAGAGCTATATCCACGAAGTTATGACAACAGAGCTGAGAGAGAGAGGGAGAGAGAGAGTGAGTGAGGCTAGCTCGGTTAAGGGAGGACAGCTAAGCATTCAGACAGGAATAGGAATTTGAGCTGGATCTGGAAGTATGAGTGGATGTTCCCGAGAGGGAAAGGCATTCTAGGTGATAGCCATCAGTTGGCATGAAGGGTCTGATATGTGAGTACACCAAGTGATCAGAAGCCTAGGCAGGAGAGGTGTGGAGAAAATGGAAATGAAACAGTAAATTGGTCTAGATTGAAAAGCACCTCCACTGTTATGCCTGATGGTGAAGATTTATGGAGACATGTTAGTTCTTTAATTCAAGTGATATTCTCAGAGATGTCCCATAGCAATGTAATTCTAACAGCAGTATGGAAGGAAGTTGAGCTGAACTGTCCAGTCCTGGTACCATGAGCCACGTGGGGCTGTTTACATGTAAATTAATTAAAATTTAAATAAAATTAGGAAATACCTCAGTCACTTTTGCCACGTTTCAAGTGAACAAGTGTCCATAGGTGTTGGCAGCATAAATATAGCGTATTTCCATCACCATAGACTATTCTCCTGGACAGCACTGGCCTAGAGGGTTATAGTTGGGAGAGACTCAGTGACTGGATGATGTGTAGCAAGTGACCGAAGAACTCAAGCTGAGGAGATAGATGGGGAAGATGATGGAAGCTGCCTTCATTATTAGCAAATGTTATGAAACAATGTGTGTCTATTATGAAACAGTGACTGTATGTTGAGACAATGGAAGTGCAAGCTTCGGTAGCGGCAAAAGGGTTTGGGGTAGGATGGGAGGGGGGCAAAGTGTCATATACACATTTAAGGAGCATCTAGGGAACTGTGAGAATGTGGTGAAAATGAAGTTGGAGGTGGAATGCCAAGGAGGCAAGCACAACTGCCAGATTTCAGGCTTTTCTTGAGCAGGGAACCAAAGGAAGACAAAGAAGATGAAGAGCAAGGTCAGGGAGAAGTTTGCATGTGCAAATCAACTGGAGTTTGTTTCTTGGTGTTAAGTGTCTATTCCTCTTGAGAGCTTGCATCTCAGAACTCCAGTGGACTCACAAAGAGTTGACCATATGCCCTCCCTCATGCTTTCCTTACAGAGAAGCTGTTGACAAGAGATGAGGTCTGATCGATGAGGTAGAGTAGCCTAATACAGTGCCTGGTGCATAGTAAATAATAAATAGCTGTAGAGTGAATGACAATACAATAGACAAAATGGACACAAAGTTGTGCCTCTTAGTTATGTAGTTGAAAGTACACAAGCTCTCATACTGATATGCAGTGGCTGATGCATAGTAATTTACAAGTGCAATGCATGTTGCTATTATTTTACTGTAGTTAATCTGTCTCCAGATAAGAGTCAACTGTATTTTCAGGTAATGATACTAGATATTTTGATCATCCCTATTAGAAGCCTTCTGTTGTGCAAGGAACAAAATAAATACTACAACTTTATATTTTTTATTAGCCTACATGTCAAGTTGAAAGCATATATTGAACAAGATGATATCTCATCATGTTTCTTATCAGAAGTAGCAGCTTGATCTTTGACAATTGTGATTGAATTTTCACACTGAGTATAAAGCATTTGGTTTGATGATAAGCCCCCATAAAAGGAATTCCATATTTATTTGACAGTAGAAAGACAGGGTAATATTTTAATCTGTTAAAACATGCTGTGTAATTATATGACATCTAATATTCTATATTCAAAATCTTTACTTTTAAATACGCTTTACAAATTTAGCTCTAGTATGAAGTGTATGAAAATTCATATTGTTAACTTTGTATCATTTAGAAATAATTACATGAATCATGAAATCTATATATAGTATAGTTTAATTTGGGGGGCTATAGTACATCTTTGTATACATTTATAATTGAGATAGCTAAGTACAGTAACTCTCTGAGTTCAGAAAGAAAGATTTGTGAGCACTTTCTTAACCTGAAGATTTGATGTGGCCTATGATAAATAAACATAAAAGTAAAATATGAGAAATAAGATAAACAAAAGTGAGAATCTATGAAGGTATAGGTGTTTAGGTTTGAGACTCAGTGAAGGGCAAACATGGTAATGAAATTTTACATGAGCTAAAGATGAGGTTTCTCTCATTAGCTAAAGCTGAACTTCACAAGAAAATTTTCATGTGTATTGTTATAAAAGAAAAATATGATGTTGAGCCGTGTTCTTTAAAACAGTAAATGAAAGAGTCATTTTCATTAAGGTCTTTCTTTTAGAATCTCTTTCCCTCCCCTCCCCCTTTCCTTTCCCTACAAGTGTGGACCAGAGCCTCTTAGTGTCTGACACTCCAAGAGAACCCTCATGGTAAGATACAAATGCACTTTTCAGTTACATAAAGTTATTCCTAGTTTAAGTAAAATGGTATAAGTACCTTGCTTTCTGATGACTCATCTATTTAGAAGGCTAAACCTTAGAATATATAAAAGAATGGATGGACTTCTTGTCATTCAGAAGTCCTCCAAAGAGGTAAGAGTTGGATAATATGCAATGAGATTATATTCTTTTTTCAGGACTTGCTATTGATTAAATGCATATCCATATCCTTAGAAATTCAGTCAGTAAATGGTAGGTGATCACCTAACCATAATGCCCACCTAGAAAAAATTCATATGTGCTTAGTGTTGAAGTTAATTTTCTTAGAGAACCTGTTGGTAGGGCAAAGATCTTTTTTTTTCTTCAGGTAGATCTGTATTCTAGCAAAAGAGTGAGTTGACACAATCATCAAAGTTTAACACCATAAAAGTATATGAGAGAGCTTTAACTTGTAAATTTAAAAAGCAGATGTTATCAATCCACACACCATGGCTATAACATCTGTTTAATATTTCCTAATGTCTAATGATAGGTAATTTCGGAGTAACAAATTATCCCGATTTATACAACTGGATGATGTAGCTATAAAATGTAGCTCTTTGTTCTGAGTAATCAAATAAACTATATCAGGATAGTAGATATGAATTTTGGAAGAGTTTACAAATTATAGTAACTTTTGTCAGTGTTTATGCTACTTTGAGGAAAACTGCAGAAACAAGTAATTATTGATTCCATCATAAATGTATCAGTATTAATCACTTTGTAGGAAATTTTTCTATTCTCTGTGGCAGTAGACCATGCAGTGAGTTCATCTCAAAGATGAAGTCATCAAAGGATACCTAGTAATGGGAGCGTGGAGGGGTTAGAAGTTAGGTATTAAAAGGGTAGGCAGTGGGAAGCAAGATTTGTTTTTGTCTCCTCTCTTGATTTTGATTTTTTGTCCATTTAAAAGATTTTTTTTTGTCCGTTCATTGAAGTGCATGAAATTTTTTATCTGATCTCCTATATATTCTTTTTACAAGCACAGGCTAACCAAAAGTAGAATAAAGCTGACCAAAGCTGTGATGGAGAAGATTTTTATATTCTTTCTTTCTTTCTTTTTTAAAGATTTATTTATTTATTTTAGAGAGAGCGAGAGCGTGCGCTTGAGCGAATGGGGGGAGAAGCAGAGGGAGAGAGAATCCTGAAGCAGAGTCCCTGCTGGGTGCAGAGCCCAACTGGGGTTCTATCCCAGGACGCTGAGGTCATGACTTGAGCTGAAATCAAGAGCTGGCTGCTTTATTGACTGAGCCACCCAGGCACCCCTGGAGAAGATTTTTAAAGGAATAAAACCGAAGAACAAAACTGTTTAATTTCCTTTTTGTTTAATGCCCCCACCAACTCCAGTGGGTGATTTCGTGAAATTATGAACAGCTTTTCTTGTAGTACCTTGGAGTGCCCTCTAAGAAATACGTGTCAGCTCCACATTAGATCAATTACTTCAGCATGTATGGATGCGGATCTTGATTAGTGGCTTTTTAAAGGTCCCCCAGGTAATGTTAATACACAAACTGAACTGAGAATCACTTTGTCTTCTGCCCTCCTTCTTTATCCCACAATGGAAAATTCCTGATTGGTGGTATGGAACCAGCCAGCAAACAAACATACAAAAGCAAAACCCAGGCAACACAAGAACAAAAACAAAAAAGAAACAACTCCATGTCTTCACGTAAGGATGAGTGTTGAAAATATTTCCAAAAACTGCTGCTTTTTTTTCCTGTGCCAAGCTGAGCACTACTCTGAAAGTGAAGTGAAGGAGCGAGTGGAGTGTGAATCTCAGGCACACAGAGGAACTGACATAAGTTGATGGCCACTGTCCTGAGTTATCTGGCAGGGCTCTATCTTGTACGGGTGCAGTTTCAGCCATTATAAAAAGCAGGAGACAAATACCTCTGCCTGTCACCTGTTACAGCCACATCGGGTAATACTGTGAAGCTTCTTTTGTGAAATTTCGCTTCTCGTATATTACCTTTTCCTTCACTCTGTGGAGTTATTTTGAAGAAAGACCTCTGCCAAACAAATCCATTGTTCCATCTGCATTGTGTTTTAGAAGGATTTTAGGGAGGTTTTTATTCTTTATCGGATTGGCAAAATCACACCAGTGAATTCTGGCACCCTTTGAAAGTAAAGCAATTTTTGGCCAAAGACTTGCAGATAACAAATGCCATTCTTATTTCACATCCAGCCAATTAAGTCACTGAAATACTGACTTCCAAAGCAATGTGAAACATTTAGGATTCTTAACCCCTTTGATTCATTCATTACCACAATTAACCTATAGCATTTTCGAAAAAATATTTGATTGGTTTTGCTAAGTAATGTTTTTGATAAATTTTATTCACATTACCTTTTTTTAATTGCTATTAAGCATTGTAACTTGGAATTATTCTTTCACTAGAATTAGAGTGGCTTTGCTTGTAAACAGCAAATACACTGTTTGTGTGCCATCATCTCACCATTCTCACAAAAAGCATAGCTAATCTATCAAACTTCCTTTACCCCCAACATGCAGACTCAGCATTGTCCTTAATATTGTACTTACTGACGGCTACTATCCATTAGAGGTTGCACCCAAGATGAGTCTTACCAGCCATCCCTGTTTTAGTCCAGTCTCCTGTTTTTATATGTTTTAAAAATGAAAAAGCAAGAATTGAATAAGATGCTCCATTCCTGGAGGAACTTATTGTTTATCTCTTCTTTGTCAAGGGTCTGCATTGCTCTTATGTTTTTGGGATAGAGGCAAAACATGCAGCATTATTATCTTTATAGTTAGTGGCATTTGTGAACATTTGTTTTTATGTGGCAGAGACGGGGGAGTATGATGATAAAATGGGTGCATGCCAAAGGCAAAGACATTACAAGAAAGGAAAATTATTGGCCAATAGCTCTCATAAGCATAGATGCAGAAATTCTCAGCAAAATTTTATAAGCCAAAACCAATGATGTATAAAAAAATTACATACCACAACCAAGTGAGATTTATTACAGGTATGGGAGGCTGGTTAAACATTTGAAAATTACTTAATGGAATCCATTACATCCACAGGCTAAATAAGAAAAATCATTTGATCATATTAATATATGTTGAAAAGGCATCTGATAAAATTCAACATCCATTCATGCAAAAACTGAACTAGAAATATAGAGGGGGTTTTCCTCAAGTTGTTAGGGAATATCTACAAACACTACAGCTAGCATCATTCTTAATGGTAAGAAACTGAATGTTTTCCCTCTTCAATTGTGGAAAAGGAAAATCTGTCCCTGCTCACCATTCTTATTCAACACTGTATTGGGAGTCCTAGCTAATGCAGTAAGATAAGAAAATGAAATAAATGGTATTTAGATTGAGAAGGAATAAATAAAAATGTCTTTGTTCATAGGTGAAGTGATTGCTTCATAGAAAATCCCCCTGAATTGACCAAAAAGAAAAAAAGAAAAAGAAAACAAAACAAAACACTTCCTGAAACTAATAAGTGATTATAGCAAAGTTTCAGGTTATGGATTGACATAAAAAATAGTTAATCACTTTCCAAATACCAGTAATGAACAATTGGAACTTGAAAGTAAAAACAGTATCATTTATGTTAGTACACAAAAGAGTAATACTAATATATGAACAAGATTCTTATGAGAAAAACTATAGAACTTTGATGAAAGAAATCAAAAAAGATCTAATAAAGAAGTAGATATTCCATGTTAATGGAAAAGAATATTCAGTATTGTTAAGATGTTTCTTCTTCCCAACTTGATCTATAGATTCAATGCAATCCTAATCAAAATCCCAGTGAATTACTTTGTGAATATTGACAAGCTGATTCTAAAGGTTATATGGATATGTAAAAGACCCAGAATAGCCAACACAACACTGAAGAAGAACAGAATTGGAGGACTGATACTCCTGGACTTTAAGGCTTAAGAAGCTGCAGTAATCAAAACGTGGTATTGGTTAAAAAAGTAGATGAATGGAACAGAATAGAGAGCTCAGAAATAACTCCACAGAAATACAACCAAATCTTTAACAAAGAAGCAAAGGTAATTCAAGTGAGAAATAATAATCTTTTGAAGAAGTGGTTCTGGAACCAGTGCACATAGCATGGGGAAAAAAATATATATATACAGGCCTCAGTTCTTTCATAAAAATTAACTCAAAAGGGACAGAGGCCTAAATGTAAAATGCAAACTATACAACTTTTAGAAGGGAAGAGAAAATCTAGGTGACCTCAGGTTTGGCAGTGACTTTTTAGGTGAGATACCAAAAGCATGATCCTTGAAAGAAGAATATCGCTAAGTTGGATTTCATTAAAATTAAAAACTTCTGCTCTGCAAAAAACACTGTTAAGATAGAAGACAGACCACAGACTGGGAGAAAATCTTTGCAAAATACCTATCCAAAATATACAAATACCTATCCAAAATATACAAATAACTCTTGAAACTCAACAAGAAAACAAATGGCAAAAAGACCTGACCAGACACATCACCAAAGATTGACAAAAGGCAAATAAATGTATGAAGAGATAGCATCGTTTGCCATTAGAGAATTGCAAGCTAAAACAATGCGATAACACTTCACACCTATTAGAATGGCTAACATCTTAAACACTGGCCAAGACCGAATCCCGCACAGATGTAGTACAGTAGGAACTCTCGTACATTGCTGAAGGGAATGCAAAATGGTAGGCCTGCATTGGAAGACTGCTTGGCAGGTACCCAGTTAAACGTAGATTTTTTTTTTTTTAAGTTTTATTTATTTATTTTAGAGAGCACGAGCAGGAGGGGCAGAGGGAGAGGGGGAGAGAATTTCAAACAGACTCCACACTGAGAGCAGAGCCTGATGCAGGGCTCAATCTCATGACCGTGTGATCACAACCTGAGCTGAAACAAAGAGTCAGACACTTAACTGACTTTGCTACCCAGGCGCTCCATGTTAAACATATATTTAACATAGGATTTAGTGATCACACTCTTACTCAAAGGAGTTGAAAACCTGCACAAAAATGTTTACAGCATCTTTATTTTTAATTGCCAAACTTTGGAAACAGCCAAGATGTTCTTCAGTAGGTGAATGAATAAACTGTGTTGCCTTCATACAATAGAATATTATTCAGTAATAAAAATAAATCATCTCCCAAGCCGAGAAAAGACGTGGAGGAAAACTTAAATGTCTATTAAGGGAAAGAAGCCAATTTGAAAAGACTACGTACTGGACGATTGCAACTATATGGCTTTTTGGAAGAGAGAAAATTATAGAGACAGTAAAAAGATCCATGCTTGCCAGGGGTTGTGTTGGGGAGGGAAGAAGAAAGAGATGAAGGTAGAGCACAGGGAATTTGGGGTGTGTGTGAAACTATTCTGTATGACAAGGTAATGGTAGATACGTGATATTATACATTCTTCAAAACTCCTACAACTGTAGAAGGCAGAGTGAACCCTAATGTAAACAGTGGATCTTAAGTTAATGATGGTGCGTCAGTATCAGCACATCAGTTGTGATGTGTACCACACCTAATGTAAAATGTTACTAATAGGGGAATTGGTGTGGAGGAGAGCGTATATGGGAACCTTGTTATTTTCTGCTCATTTTTTTCTGTAAAGCTGAAACTGCTTTAAAAAAAAGTGTTTAAAAAATAAAAGGTAAAACATTTAATTTAAAATTAACGTATTTGATCCATTTATATTAACTAAAGAACAGTGAGCTGTTTCAAATGTCTTGTGGAATAAGAAGGCTGTACAAATAAACAGAACATTGAACAATACAGTAGATAATGTAATCTAAAATTTTTACTACAGTGCAAAAATGCTTTTAACACTGCAGTTTCTGTGCTCACTAAAATCCAAGACAAATAAATTTAAAACATAATTCAGAGAAAGTTGGGGGGGATTGGAAGAAATCAGCTTATAATTATAGGAATTCATATTAAAGAAAGAACTTTCTTATTTAATAATGTTTCAGCTCTCATTTTAAAATGAAAATTACACAATATAAATTATTTTTATAAATGAATATCACAAATTATTTGTCTAATATCTTTTTTTTTTACCTAATATTAATTGATCTCAATCTTGAAAATCACTATGGAAGTTTTATTATCGGTATTAATAGTCATGGCAGACATAGATGATGTTAAGCATCTTATTTCATTTAAATTAAGATTTTTATTTCCATTATAGAGACAAAACCAATCTTTTAAAAAAAATTAATCAGCATGCTGATTATTTTCTTAATGTGGTTACACATATCAAAAACATTACTCATTGTATAATTGTGGTTTTCACTAATGAATTTTTCACTAGTGAGTTTTTACTGGGATGTTGACTTTCTGTCTGAGAAAGTATATATTCTTTAACACATCTATTTTTATGTGAATACCTTTAACTTAAATTTAGAGATGCTATTTTGTACGTACACAAATCACTTTATTCTGCGTAGGATTTAAGATGGAATATGATGTTAGTACATATACTTATTCAAATCTGTTAAAGGTTAAACTTAACAGCTGTCTTTTCATCTAACCATATTCGTATAGTATTTTGTCAGCACTAATCTACCAGCAGTGTTGAAAGACTTGCTGTTTAGGTGATAAGATTCAGGTGGTGTTTTATGAAGTTTGTAGATAAAGCACTAGAAGGAATGTCATGCTCTCAGAACTAAAGATGACCTCAGGGTAGAAGGTGTCTGTTTTTAGAGGCTTTCCAGGCTAGAATTAGAAGGTTATAGGGCTTCAGTATTTCAAATTGCATTGATGTTCTTTTGTTGTCTTACTACCATTTTTGTCCACTGTGGTTTTGAGAAATTTGTTTATTTTGATACATAATAATCTCAAGATTTTTGTAGCGGAACTATATTTTGTAGTGGTTATGAACTTTGTATTTGCACAGACATGGACTCAAACCTTGACTCTACCAGATAGTAGCTATATGATCTGGAGTATGCTACATGATCTCTCAAATCGTTTTTCTCTTCCTTAGTTACGGGTATAATACTGGTTCCTCATAAAGATATTGTGTGTTTTGAGCACTAAATATATCTTTTCTTTTGGCTACTCCTGGTCTCAGGAAAAGCGCCACATAAGAGCTGCGGCTATGATAATATCAATGGTATTAGTGTTAACGGCATTAACATTGACTATTATTAATATTTATAATTAAAATTTGATTATTAATATTGATCATTATCAATATTAATGGTATTAATGCTATTCTCAAGTTAGAGTCTTCTAGAATGTTCATGGGGCAATTACAGGGTCTCTTAATTTTGTCATTTTATGATGTTCAGCAATGTCTGCAACAGCTAGAGTGTCTGCTGTTTTAGTACATACTTAGATAACAGAAACACAATAATGGGAGCAGAGTTAGTTTGGCAATATTCTTTTGATTTAAGTGTCATTAGTCAAAGAGTAAGGGGTCTGTGGATTCTGAGGATCACCAAAAATTTACTCAGTTTTTATTTAAGGAATTTTCCTTGTGATTAAAACAACGGAATATTCTTTAAATGTCATCCAAATTTGTGCTGAATAGCTTAAAAATATTTCAAAACATTGCATTGTAGCTACAAAGGAATTCTACTCCAGAGTGACAACTAGGCCATGATTTATTACAGGATCTTCTTTTAACATTATTTTGTCTGGAATGAACAGAGCAGTTGAAGAAACTCCATCCATCTTTTTGTTTATTTGACATCCATGCTGCATTAAATGTACCTCAAAGAAACAATATACAAATAAGAAACTCTCCTTAACAGCCATGATTACTCATCAGCAAGATACATCTCTTGGCAATAAAACAAAAGGAAGCCTGTCAAGCAATGTCTGTTAAAATTTAAAGCATATTTTTTAAACCTAAACGAATTTTTAAAGGAAATATTTTAGCTTCGTTTTCTTTCCAAGAGTTAGTGTTACAAAGTGTGCTCACGTAAACTGTTCCTTCTCTTCAACAAAATCAGCACCATCCCCCGAGCTTTCCTTATTCTTCTAGCTCAGTTGCCCGTTATATATGATATGAGTAATTAGTGGAAATAGATTGTGCCCTTTTTGTTCATGTTCATCAGAAAGTGGAAAAAAATTGAGCATGTAGATAAAGATGTTGATAAATATTTTGTTGTGCATTCATGCTTTTAGAAGGTGGCCTTTTTTCATTCTTTCTCATAAAGCGATTTGAGGGGAAGAAGGGAGGGAATAGAGTAATTGGGGCAGGAAGAATACCTTTGTGTACTTTTTCCTGAGAATGTTAGGACCTGTATGAAGATTGTCCTCCCTGGAATTTAAAGCCACGTAGCAGTTTGTGAATGAGACACAGTATGTTATCCACAGTTGGTTGCCATCTTTGTTTCTCATCTGAACTTCTTCTCATTTATTAGGTTTACTTTGAAATTCATTTGGAAATTTGATTTTTCTTTTCGTCTTGCAGTTGTTAAACACAGATTCTGAAAGGATGGGAGACTTTTGCTTCCATTTACTATTCAGTAGATCTACTTTTTAGTATTAGACTGTTGCCACTACTCTACTTGCTAACCAGGCGATGTTTTCAGTAATACAGCCAGCCCAGCACCCTCCTCCGTGAATTACTCTCTTAGCTTTGTGTTGGTCTCTGAATAACTTGAATCTTTGTTTGACTTATATACTTAACATTGACTAAACTGGTAGATGCCATAAACTATATTTTATTCCAGAATTCTAATTCTGAATTTTTATTGCTTATGAATAAAGATCAAGATTGATCCAGTTGGTTGTTGTTAGATCATGAGATTTCTTGATCTATTAATCCTAGCAGTTCCTGGCTATTTAGTTGCATCATATATAGTACTGGAAAGCTCTTTCCAGGCTTTACACATTATAGAGGTGGGTGTTGCTTGTGCTAATCAGCATTCCATACGGGCTGCATATGGAGTTTCACAGGAAGGGAGCATGGTGAAGAAGGGATGTAATTAGTGGCAGTCGGGAGCTGAGAGTCCACAGAAGGGATGCTGTTCCCCAAGCGGTCATTGCTTTCATGGGGTAGGGGGATAGAAGAGTTCACTACTAGGGTGCTTTAAAAAATAAATTAAAACAAAACCAAAAGACAGCTTTTATGCTACATCTTGGTTATACAAGAAGAAATTATTATATTTATGAAAGTTTGCTACTTTTACTCTGGCCTTACTCCTTAAAGAGGATAGTATGAGGGAAACTATGGATCGAAAGGTAGCTTAATAAATCAGATTAACATTCTCAATATATGTGAAAACAGACTGAAGGATTCTAACTGCCTTTAGCATGGAAAAAAAATAACTTGTGAACTGGGATTACAACTAAGTCTTTGTATATAAATACCTGCTTTCATTCTGTGTACCCATTTGTGTTCATTTGATCAACTGTTAATCTTTGGTGACTAAAGGCTCATAATCTGGTGGGTCTAGACCGTTATACTCCTCTGAGTTCTAGCCAGGTATGCTCAACAGTTTATCCACCCCCAGGGGATAGAAAATTGGTTCTTGGGAAGCAAAAGTATCTTGCTGTTTTTATGTGCAAAGCATAGATATACATACAGTGCATGAATAGATATACAGTATACCTATGATTTTAAAATTTCATGGGTGCACATGATGAGGAAAAAAATACCTAAAAATGCTCTTTAGCCAGCAATTAGGAAAGAAAAAGACCGAGAAACATTTTTCTACGCCTGTATCAATCTACGTCCTTTGTGGGTATTTTTGCTTGGATGTTACTTAAAGGCTTCAAACTTGTTCAAAACTGAAACCAGTCTCTTTGCACAGCGTACCCCACCCAACTCTGTTTCTCTGTCTTTCCCTTTACTTCAATTAATGGCACCTCCTGGGTCTCCATGGCCCCTCTGTCCCATTATCTCCATCCCCAGCGCAGTGTCCTGGCTCAGGCCCTTGTCTTTCCCTGCCTGGATTGTTGTTACAGGTTTTTAAGTTACTTTCCCTGCGTCTGTTCTTTCCCTTGCTTTTTGTCTTTCATCCACACAGAGCTAGAGGGAGCTTTCTAAACCGTAGATCTTATCATCTCTTACCCACTTTAAAGACTCCCAGTTCTTAGGGATCGAAATCTTCTTTCTGCTGCATGGCATACCTTTCCCCCTGTTTTCTGGTCTTTTCCTATCTTCCCAGCTTTATACCTTTCTACTCTCTCTATTGTCCTCTTCCACACACACTTCATTTTCCGAGTCACTCAGACTCCTCAAATGTGTCGTTTTCTTCCACAAGTGTGGCCTTTTTCAAATACTGCTCCATCTGCTCATGGTACGGCACTTATGAATTTTCTTCTTGCCTTCCCTAATCCCATACAACTTCCTGTCTCGCAGTGTTCAGTCCAGAGGCCCTGTCCTCTGAGGCATTCTTTGTTATTATTTTTACTATACTGTTGGTCACACCAAGGTAAATGTACGTGTGTTTGCGTGTATTTCCCCCCCAAATAGCTTCTTGCGGAACAACTCTGTGTCTTATTTGCTGTTGCACCTCCAATTCCTACAGCATCTAGTAGGCAGTCCATAAATATGTGCCAAATTAAAAATAAATTTAAAAAAAGGAATGAAAGCCTGGGGTTGTTTTAAATACCATTATTATGTAGAGTTTCAGGTTATTCTGTTCTCCTAAGTGTTTATCATGTATTTTTTTCCCATAAAATGTTGCATAGTAGATTGGATTAAGCTTATACTTTCTTTTCAACAAATGTTAATGACTTAAGGGGCGCCTGGGTGGCGCAGTCGTTAAGCATCTGCCTTCGGCTCAGGGTGTGATCCCGGCGTTCCTGGATCGAGCCCCACATCAGGCTCCTTTACTGGGAGCCTGCTTCTTCCTCTCCCACTCCCCTGCTTGTGTTCCCTCTCTCACTGGCTGTCTCTCTGTCACATAAATAAATAAAATCTTTAAAAAAAATGTTTATGACTTAAAACAACAATACTTAAAGAGTAGCTTTTCAGGTACTTAAACGTTTGCAATTCAAAAATAGAATTAACTAATTTTACAATTCATTTACCTCTTACCTACAGAATATAGTATTAACATCAGGTAAGTAGGCAGATTATCAAAATATTTTTGACTGTTTTTTCTCCCTCTTGTCCTATCTAGCTAAAGGACACGAAATCTGCTGATCAGAAAACAACACTACTTCATTTTCTGGTGGAAGTATGTGAAGAAAAGTACCCTGATATCCTGAATTTTGTGGATGATTTGGAACATTTGGACAAAGCCAGTAAAGGTTTGTGCTTTTATAGAAAACATTTCACCGCTCTGGGTCTTCAATTAGTACATATAGATGGAAAATAATGCCTTTTATTTGAACATATTTGCTACTTTGCCACAGTATTTTAAATATATTTATAAAAATATAAAACATACGTTGTTGTGTAGTTGAAACCTTATGAATACTTGCCGGCCCCACCCTCTGCCACTCAGCTGCCTCCACCGTTGCCATGGTGACGCTCACTTGAGCCAGGATCCTTCACTTGGGGACAATCGTTGTGTCTGGGCCAAGCCCCAGTAATCAATGTCCCCAGTTAGCCGAAGTTCTAGATCTGTCTCCATCCACACTGAAGGTAGAGACTGCATCCTTTGTCCGAGTAGAGACCAAACTGCTGGAAATTCCTTCCAGTCCTTTCTAATACCCAGATACCTCACCTGCTTCTGTTCCTACTGGATTTAGATCAGGTTGCAAAGGGTCAGGATAGGATAGGACCTGTTATTAATAGTTGGTTATAATACGGTTTAAATGCAATTTTTGACCACCTGAAGCATCCAGTTTTTATTTATATAACCTATTCTATGGAAAAAATTTTACTTGCTCCAACAACCAATTTATGGATACACATTTCTATGAGTATCCGTGTACATACATACTTCTTGGAAGACAACTCATTTGAAACGGTGGGAATCTGTATTGTCATTGTGTTGAAAACTGATCATTAGAAATGTCAGACTATTTTTGTGTTGTTTGTTATTGTCTTCCTAAAGTTGGAATTTGTCAACTTAAGAATACTTCATCCCCCCCATTTTAGTGAATATTCCTTCTTTAAAAAAAAAAAATCACCTTTGTCATTTTCTACTCCCTTTGTTTCTTCCATAAAATGAGGATTGTAGCAGTGTATCTTCAGAGTGGCAATGTGATTGGATGAGATGTTCTTGATGGTTTTTTCTGAGATGTATGTTTCTTCGAAGTACTGATCTCATATAGCCTGCTGAGGTGGTGGGAGGGTGGGGGAGAGTTAGAAATAATAAGTCTGGATTTTTAAGACCAAAAATAAGCTTTTTACTTTACTTTTTGCTCTTGCATACTATTGTTGTAATGATGTTGGAATTAGTTAATTTGCCCTAGTACTACCTAAGAATGTCGTTGGTATAAGAAAGTAATGACTGTATATATGGGTATAAGTGTTTTAATGGAATTTAATGGAATATATGGATATAAGTGTTTTAATGGAAAATAATTAAATTATTTTCTTATATTGAATAATGACATAGGACAAAGTGCACAGAAAAAAAAGCATTAAAAATAACTCAATGATAGTCAAAATAGCTTTTAAGTGATTGATTCATTAATTCAGGGAAGGTAACTTCTCTAAAATGAGATTTCTGAAATTTGGGAATAAAATTTAAGTAAACGGGCCAAAAGAGAATTGAAAGTGGGAAAATTTAAAGTAATGAATGATGAGCATGATAAGTAAAAGAATAGTAGATGAAAAAGTTGTACATAATGCCTTGAACTTTATAGAGTTTTCTTTTTCTGGAGAAAAGATAGCTGAGTAGAGTAATAGCTTATATCAACATTAGGTCTTTGGGAAGAATTAAATCTGTGCAGTCATCTTATGATGATAACAGTTTGCATTCATGACCATTTCACCATCTTTTCCTCCTGTTCTAAAACTGAACAGTGAGCTGGAACATTCTCTTTCAGATGTACGTTTTAGTGTAGAATTTATTGTCCAGCAGTTGTGCTCTAAATTAAGTTTCTAAAATACCATTTGACTCACTTGATTGTACTTAAAATTCTGTATAAATATTTTATTATTTTGCTTTTGAAAACTAACTTTGATAAGGGCTTGTAGAGTAGTAACTTGGTAATTAGATACTTCTGTTTGTTTTCTTTTTTAATGTTTCTACTGGGGCATTCTCGGGCCTTGGAGGTTTTTCATTTCCATCTGTTATAGCGGAGGCATGCATATGTGTATAAGTCAGCAGATAGCACAAATGTGTTTCACCGGGAGCAGCCAACTAGATATTTGAAATAGAAAAGCCATCACTGAGATATAGATAGATATATATGGATATAGATGGATATAGATTTTTTTTATATAGTGTAGGTGATTGTTGAGCACGATTTCTTCATGTGATTCTATTACCTTATTAATGAACGAGATTTTAGAGGAATGAATGTAGTAGTTTTGGACGAAGTAAGTCTATGTTTGCTTTGGAAATTTTCAGTGCTTTTATATTATATATCATCATTTAAAAGTTTCCATATTTGAAATCTCCTCAGTGAGCTATCACATGTATTAAAAAGTACCTTTGTTTTTGAGACATAACAAAATCCTGGCCATTAAGTCCTCGTGGATCAGCAGGGGGATCTTTCATTGCAACTAATGAGCTTGCCTGTATGACAATTTTCAAATATCTACTTCATTAGGGCTGCTTCTTTTCTAAGAGATAATGGCTTACAGCTTTTCTGTTGTATTTCAGTGAAAATATTTTGGGTCATTATTGTATTTCTATATACCATTGCAATATTTCTTTCTTTCTTTTTTTTCCTGGTCTTTGAAGGGTTGAATACATTGTTCTCTTGTCTAAACAGTTGAAGTTAATGGACTCTAATATGTGAAGGTTTTATTGATTATTTCACAATAACCTGCTTTATTATTAACTTGGTATTTTATTAATGAGTAGAAAATATGACAAAACTCTGGGGATTTGGGGAGTGTATTAAAGTAAAACCAAGGTAAGTTTATAGTGTCGCTTTTTTCAACCCTCTTTTAGGGTTATCGTATCTCAGCCATATATTTCTCTTCTTCCCTAGATAGTCTGAATTCTAGGAATGCCATGCAAGTCCAGTCTGGAACTCACTTCTTCATTTGAAAGCAGCTGTTGTGTGATTACTCAGTGTTGGAAACTGCACCCTTGTCTTGTTGCTGGTCCAAGGTTTAGTTTCTGTGTTTTGGTGCGACCCAGGTGACCTCACCTCACTGACATCTGGCTCCTGCCCTAACTGGCTCCTCTTACACTCTCAGGACCCTTTACTTCCTCCTCCTCTTTGATGCGACCTCTAAGTATTGTCAGTGTTATTAGCCTAATACGGAGCCCTTCTTTTCCTTTCTCCCCATAGCTCCTTAGGTGATCTCTTCAGTTTCCAAGGACTTACGTACCATCGTTCCATTAATGACTTACAAATTTGCACCCCAGTCTTCCCTTCTAAGCTCCACACTTGCATATCCAACAGTGTACTGGCCATCTCCAGCCATACCACATGCATAGATCACAATATGCCATCAAATGTGGCTCTTAATTCCTACACCCATAACCTCTCCTCCCCAAATTTTATTTACTTGAGAAACTCCTTCCTAGCATCCTTTCTTTTGATTTCCTCCTTCTCATTCGCCTTGTCTCTTTACAGCCTTCAGCGTGTCAACAGCGAGCCATGTGGTAGATTCTAAGTTAAATCTATGGGAAGTGACGGCTGTGGCCTAGAATGTTGCCTCGTTCCCTCCTTCATCGAGCAGCTTAGAGTAAATGTCACCTTCCCTCTGGTGCTTTTTTCCTGGTTGTTCTGGGGAGCCTCACCTAAGTTTCAGTGTGCTCTACTCTTTCCTTAAGGATAAATTCGTATGTTTTCCAGAAAATCTTAGACCACCTTCTAAGAACTCAGTGTAGGTTAGAGATTATTCCTGGAACCGCTGGAGATGGAATTCGCTTCTAGAGAATGGGCTGCCTTCAGCGTATTGTCAGAGTGGATTTAATGATTCTCTGTTTCTAATATTTTTCACTGTTTTCCATTTCCATGTGTTTAGCTTTTGGGAGCATTCTTTGATATCTTACATTTGATATTTTCCCTCTCCATTTTATTGACATCTCTGCTTTTAAGACTGTTTGCTCTTAGGTAGTAACTCTTTGGTCTGACCCAAATATTTGTCTACTCAAATGCATCTCCAATTCCAGTGCCTCATGACTTTCCAACATTTTATGATAAATGGCTTACTAAATACCAAATGTTTATCTTTTATTCACCTACTGTGAGCACTTAGAACACTTCATTTCCAGGTGGCTGCCACCTGGAAATGTATAGTGTTTGAAATTTCAAATTCATCTGCTCTAACAAGCAGAAAGCATTTTCAAAGCCTCCCATTAACCTTCTTATACTATACACCTCTAAAAATGCCAATTAAAATTTATTAGTTTGATGTATATATTTTGAATATTCAGGATTAATTATTCAATTGCATTTTAGACATTAAGTGTGTACTATAACTACATAAAAATATTCATTGTGCAACAGACTTAACATAAATAACATTATGTTAGGGAGGTCATAGATTGGGGCCTCACAATTTTGTGAGATAAATAATTCATCTGGCATTTCAAATCAATTGTAGGATATTAGAATTTTATGAAAATACTAATTTGTGTATATTTCTGCCAATACACTGAAATCATTTGAAAGAACATGGGAGGGGACATTCATAATAAAATAATTGATAGACGACAACCACATAGGGTATTGCTTTAATTGAATTGTCAATAAAGGGCAGAAAAATATATTCTGTTAGGAGCTGAATTCTGTCCCCCATGTCCAAGCCCTTCATATGTGGAAGCCTTAATCCTTAGTATCTCAAATTGTGATTGATTGTGGAGATAGCTGTTTAAAGAGGTGATTATGTAAAATGAGGCTCTTAGGGTAGGCCCTAATCCAGTGTAAATTGTCTCCTTATAAGAGGAGGAAATTCGGACAGATAGACACCAGGGATTCTCATGCACACAGACCAGGGATGTGAGGACACCGCAAGAAGGCGGCCATCGCAAGCCAAGGCCATCTCCTTGCTCCAGAAGAAACCAGAGCTACTGACACCTTGATCTTAGACTCCAGAACTGTGAGAAGAGAAGTTTCTGCTGTTTAAGCCACCCAGCCCCAGCCCATGGCATTTGTGATGCGGACCTAGCACACATTATAATAGAATAACTTAAGGCACTTTTCTGACTTCGAATTTTTCAGCTGTAGGATAGAGTAGCATGTGCAGATGATGTTCTACTTGATTAGATCACTTAAACAGTCATAGACCTGCCGTGTGAGGTGTTCACTAGTACGCGATTTCAGGATATCAAAGGTTCTTGTACAAACCGTGAATTATCACACGATTTTATATAATTACAAGTATGCCTCAATTCCATTTTTGAATAGACACGATATAAATTCACACATATATGAGGAAATATTGAGGCAATCTAGGTAAATATATTCATGAATATTCACATTTAATTTTGGGGTTAGATCTATGGTATCTCCTAGATTTTATTTTAGAATGCGTTTGTTTACACTGGTATATTAAGTTTTTGTTCTGTTGTCTTTTCTTATACTCACTGCATCCCTATGTATATTTCTTTACTACCTACCTCTGTTTTGCTACTTTAATAGTTGTAATTTTATTATAAGCAAGTAGCCGATAAAAGCTAGTAACACTCTGAATTATCCGTTGACTCTTCTTCTGAAAGGGAGGTGTGGATGGATGGTTGTACTTTTTTTTTTTTTTTCATTATCCTATAGAAATAGTGAAAACATTTGGTATCTCCTACCTGTGTAGCATGCTTCTGCAGCTAGATGGTAGAGTCACAAGTTATGTCTGGGAAGCTACTTCATGACTCCTGTGTAGTTAGGTCTCAACGGTCTAATTGGATAATCTGTACCGATCTAATAAGTGTACTTAGGAATTGTAGAATAGTTTTAATGTCACTACAAGCCAAATATAATAAAAGATAAATTTATTTTTAAAATATAATTCATGTATAGGTTTGCATATATGTATTAAAAGGGCAGTATTTGTAAAATTTTATATTCAGATGAACACTTCTAACATAAAAAGGTAGGATGAAATATAACTGGGTCATTCACAAGGTAATTACAAGATATATGAAAAATATATATAGTATACTGTGAGCTCAGGTTGCTGGTAAGGGGCTACAAGGTCCAAGTTGTCTGATGACTAGCATTTTATTTAAATTCTCCCAATTAATTTCCAGGGATTATCTATATAGAGTTGGCATCCAAAGTTTATATGGGAGACTTGCATGTAAGGTTGTATTGTACTGTTGCTCTGTGCAAATATTTTGAAAAGCAGCATAATGGAATGTCGAAAGACCATGGCCAAAGTCCCTTGAAGGATTAAGGACTCTATAGACTGATGTTGAAGAACACTAGGCATGGAGCAACTACACTTCCAGCTCAAGATTGCTTTTTGGGATACTGAACCGAGAACATTTCCTGAATCGGCCGCTGCTGGGGCTGATAGATGATCATGAAGAAGAAAAACACATCAGGAAGACCTCTCTATCTTTTTGGAGGTTAGCAGACTGAAAGTGGCATCAATACACCATTAATCTTTTCAAGAAACTAACAGTTTACAGTGTTTGCAGATTTGGGGCCAGCTACAGATTTTTGAAATAGCTACTGGAACAGTTCTATCAGTGTCACCCGTGAGCCATAGCTCACATCAAGTCACAGGACATCAAGTCACAGGACAGGATCAACAGTGACAAGCAAGGTCTTAGAGCTCTCCCGGACGGCTGACTGCAAAGCAGTATTTACGGCCCCTCAGTGTTGCAACAGGAAGTGGGAAATTAGAAACAAGGTGGGTGAAAGAAAATTTCAGAATGAGAGCATTCTGAAGGCTAGCTTACCATAACAAATCTGTGCAGTCTGAGGGAGCCTGAGCAGTGGGTGGAGAGCGCTCACGGCAGTCTGCTGAATGTCACTGCTTGCAAGGTGGACTTGTCGCCCGCTAGGCGAAGAGCCGCGGGGTGGCTCAAATGCTGCAGGCAAAATTGCCAGTTGCTCCCCGGAAACCAGGCTCTGTGCGGCTGCAGAGCCTTGAAGTACTAGTTGTGTGAGCTTCGTAGGACTGCCATAACCGATGAGCGCACACTAGGCTCCTTTAACCACTGGAAGTGGCTGAGGTTACTCTCTAGTTATTCGGGAATACAGGCGTCTGAAGTCACCGTGTTGGTAGGATGGGTTCCTTCTGAAGCCTCTCAGGCAGGAGCCATCTCCTGCCTCTCTCTTAGCTTCTGGTGGCTGCCAGCAGCCTTGGTGTCCTCTTCTCCTCTGTGTCTCTGGCTCTCGCCTCCTATGTAAAAACACCAGTCATTTGATTTAAGGCCACCCGAAATCCAGGGTGATTTCATCTCGAGATCCTTAACTGATTCCCTGTGCAAAGATCCTATTGTCAAATAAGTCACATGCTGACGTGCTTTTGGCCATGGATTTGAGGGGTGGGAGGGATACTATCCAGCTCCCTACAGTCATCCTTGTCCTCACTCCCATAACTGCATGGAAGTAGCACCATCCTCTCGGAGCGTCATGAAACGGTGAGCGCAATTACACAGATTGACATATATATGGAAAGCAGTTAGCATTATGTTGTGGCATGTTTTGGTGTTTAAGGCTTATTGTTGCCGAGCTTATGAAATACCCTTTTCTTTCATCATCACATGCAAATACTAAAGCAATTAAAACTGAAGTCCATCATATGCCTCTGAATGTAAGGAATTTTTATTAAAAGTGACAATTTTAATAAGTCCAATAAATAATTTCAGTGGACAAAATAAAAATGTGACCTCCATTAGGTTGTAGAGACGTTATATTGTGGAGGAAGCTGTTGTTACAGTCACAGACTCTGAAGTTAGACAACTGGGGTTCAAACCCCAGCTCTGCCCATTGCTAGAGGTATAACCTTGGATGAGTTCCTTATCCCCAGTGGGACTCAGTGTTCTTACCTGTAAAATGGGGATAATAGTTGTACTTAATTCAGGAGTTTGTTGTGAGGTTATAGGTTAATACGTGCAAATAGTTATAAAGCTTGAATAGCACACCATAACGACTATGTAAATATTCTCTGTATTTGCTGTAGTTGTAGCTGTTGTTTTTCAGTGATTATTTCGTATTGACACACATCTGCCTATTCTATCATTAATGATGCAGATAAACGCGAGTCTCTGTGTATAATTATGTAATTTTAACATGTATTCTCAATAGTTATTTGAACAGATCCCAACTGTGCCTTGCCTGAAACTTATGCAAACATTAGAATTTCATAGATCTATGTTATTGAAAAATGTATTTCCTTTTCTAAGAATTAAAGAACGATATACATATAGGAAATTGTACAAATCTTAAATGCACAACACAATGCATTTTCACTGGTTGAGCATACTAGCATAGGGAATGTAATTTGGAAAATGAGTTCTATTTTCCTTCCTCTGCTTCAGCCTGAGTCACTATTTTTATTTCCTGTTTTGAACTTTGATAGAAAGATTTCTTTTGAAAGAGGGCTTCTATTAAAAAGCTATAAAAAATAGCTAGGGTCCAACAGCTCTTCCAGCAACTTGGAGCTTATTTTTTTTCTGGAAGTGTCTGCATGTCTGCATGTTATTTAAAAAAACAAATTTACCAACCTCGAATTATTAAGGGACTAGTTACTTGGAAATGTTTTCCATTTCCATATGAAAATACGAAATATGAACGAACACTTAAGATAAATGATACAAGTGATAGAAACATTGAGAAAGGTATTTATTTGCCTGCGTAGAAAAATCTAAAGAAAATATGTTCTGGATAATCTTCCCCCCTCCCCTCAGAAGAGGTAATCTTCAAGTACAGATTTAAAATTGATCAGCAATGAGACTCTTGTCATGTAAACACGTGTGGCACTGTTAAGACAGTTTCTCAGCAGCTGTCAAACTGTGTATTTTAAGGAAAAAAGTACTAGTGCTCATTAATGGTTTTGGGTATGTTTTGACCCCATAAGGAAAGAAATCTTTGCAAAAAGTTTATTGAATTCTCACTGTATAGCAAACAAGGTGCTAGGCACTTGAGTCAGTAAGGATCAGACCTGATGAGTGAAAAAATTTTCACTTTGACAGTGAAAAATGGAACAGTGGCCCAAAGATGGATTCATTCATTATTTTATGAGCCATTTCATGAGTGCCTCCTTCTGTCCAGGCACAATTTGGAAGACTGGATAGAGCCGTGAGCGCAAAAGAAAAGTATCTGCTCTTTTGAAGTTTACATTTTCTGGAACATCTGTCAAAGGAGGAAGTCCATGTATATTATGTCAGATGATTAGCTCTGGAATTCTGGAGCAGGGTTTTGTTTTGTTTTTCCCACAGTTAGGGTTGAGTGGTCAGAGAAGCCCCATAGAGAAGGTGGCCTTTGTGAAAAAACACGAAGGAGGTGTGAGGAGGAGGCAAGGCAGTTGGGTGTCTGAGAGAAGCACTCTACAGAGAGCAGCAGTGTAGAAGTCCCAAGATACCCAAATGAGACGGGAACGAGAGAGGGAGGGCATGAGAGGAGATAAGACCAGAAAGGTCACAGATCATATATGACAGGATTCACCATTAGACGGCTTTGACTTTACTCTGAGATGGGGAGCCATGATAGGTTTCGAGCCAGAAGACTGGCATCTGACTTGTATTCTCAAAGGATTGCATTGGCTGCTGTCCTGGGGAAAAATCCAGAAGAACAATGGCAGAAGCAGTGAAACCACTCAGATGCTATAATGATCATCCAGGAAAGAAAGCATGTCAGCTGGGACCAGAAGAAGGTAGCAACAGCGGTGGGAAGTATTCCGATTTTGAAGGTAGAACCAACAGGACTTTATGAGTGGGTGTGTTCGGTATGAGAGAAAGAGGAGTCACAACACCGGTGGTTTACTGAGATGTAGAAGCAGATTCAAGGAGGAAGATAAGTTCCAATTTGAAAATAGGAGTTTAAGATGCCTATGAAATATTAAGGAAAGATTTTCAAGAGGCAGTTGGAATTTAGGGGAAGGATATAGTCCAAAGAAAAAATTTGCAATTTTTCAGGTTTAGAGATACTCCGTTTAGCTTGTGTTGGGCTGCGTGGTCTCTCATAGCCATATATGAAAGTTTGTCTTAAAATTTGCACATCATCCAATCTATACTTAATATTTACCATGGGACACAGTAGAAGGAATAACGTCTCCCTCCCATACGCATGCACACACAACCATTATACCGAGGGAACGTTTTGAATATTGTGGCAGACGTCTCTATGATGGACCTCTTTTGTGTCATATTTACTGTGTTCTTGCACATCTTATTTGCAAGAAGGAATTTTCAAATTCTGATAGGTAAACATGGTTTATTAAAGAGGTTTGTACCACTGCTGCTGGTTTCTAAAAAGCTGATGTACCTTTAACATTCTCTTCATGGTTATAGAAGACCAGGCTGCTTCTATCCCCCGGAGCAGGGAGCAGGGGAAGAGGAGGCGGGTTCAGCAGGACAGACCCCAGGGGGCCCTTTCACTGGGCTGTATTCACCCTCACCTCTGCTTGCTTTCTACCTTACCTCCTTCCAGGTTCCGTGGCAGACATAGGCCATTTTCCTGCAGCATGATGTTAAAAAAAGAAAATAACTACAAAACTCTCATTGCATATAGTACAGTAAATTAGGGAATGCGAGTTAGGACAATTTATTATAAGGGGTCCTGTTAAGAATCAGAACAATGGGGTGAAAGAAAAGCTGAGCAGAGGAAGGCCAGAGCTTGGTGAGGATGACTGGCCACTTGTTTCCCACTTGCTTCTTTCAATTTACCTTTGCCTTTTGCAGACCGAGCTGCAATTTGAGTTTGTGCTTTTCTGTCTTCTTACTTCAGTTTTATACTTTTTCAAAATAATCTTGGGTTTCATAATGCTATTCTAGAACTTAGATTTTGTTAGAGGCCTACTTAGTGTGGAGGTTTTTGAAATGCTGCTGAGGTTTTTGTCCATCTTGTCCATCCAGTTTATTGTTTTTTTAACTCACATTTATAAAATACTCTTAGAGTTTTATAAAATACCTTTATTTGGTTGGGAGCCTGAAATGCTATAATGCCTAGTTTGTTGCCCTCGCAAAAGGACTGTGTTTGTGAGCTCAGGAAGGTTCATTTAGTTGAACGTTTGAATTGTTTTATGGTAATAAGTTGTTGTGTAAGCTTTCTTTAAAGAAATCAACTTCCCTGGAATGTATCATGATAGGTAAGAATGAATGTGACATTTCTTAGGATGTTTGTTATAAAATAATAACCAGCATCTCCAGGAGATATTCACAGAGGATTGTTATTTAATTGTAAAAATTACTTACGTGTATGTAATTTCTGCTCTCCTTTCTTGAAATCTTAGTAAGTGGCGGAGGCCATCGCATTACAGAAAGGCTGTATTCGTGATTACTTTAAACTTAAATATTTATGGTTGTGACTTTTAACTTTTATACTTAACACCTCTAATGCATAATTATCATAATGACAAGGCCCTTGAAGACAAACCTGTGTGTTGAATTTTAAGGTTTTAGATATTTACTCTATTAACCTCAAGAGGTTAAAGCTAAATCCAAAATCCATTCCTTCAGCAAATATTTGAGTGTCTGCAGTATGTTATGTAACTGAAGATACAAAAATAAATAAAATATGGTATCTTCCCTCAAGGAATTCGTAGTCGTTTGGGAGAGGAAGACACAACACAAAGATAAAAGTAATAGAGGTAGTAATTGCAAAGATAGAGATAATTACCAGGTATGATGGGTGGGGAGGGCACCTCACTAGGGGGCTAGCTAGAGTTTTGACTCTCATTATTATATATGAGTGAGAGTGATCGAGGGGGGCAGTGGACAAGGCAAATAGACGTATTTTTTCCCAGTGTCAGTACCTACAGAGTGGATGAAGAGGGTGGGGGAACTGCAAGCAGGCTGTTGCTCTGAGAGTAAAAAAATAGCAGAACGTGAAACAGGCCAGCTTGTGGGTAGAGCTCAGATGTTGTCATGAAAGCAGTTTACTGGCTGGCTTGAAGCCATCTTTAAATTAGTGTTTGAAAACTCCTAAGTGCCATGTGGAGAAGGCACTGAAGGAAAAAAAAAGGAGCCCTGAGATAAGGATCCCAGCACTTGAATGGTGCTCCAGTGAGCAAGAAATTAAGGAGTGAGCAGGAAATGAAGAGCTGATTGCCAAGTGAAGTGCCGGGGATGTCATGATTGAATTTGAGGGTTGCAGGACAGGGAAGGGTAAAGACTAGCAGGTTTCTACCGCAGGAAACACAATTCATGGTTTTGCTGCCCACCAAGATGTGGAGATTGCAGAGGAACAGTTGCCTGGGGGCAGACACACATGACATCTGAGGTGACTGAGAGATGCCCCGTTTGATTGAATATTAACTGAGTACAATGCAAAAGTTGAAATTGCCCTTAAAATAATCTAGTCAACTCTGTATGATGATGGCTGAGTTTTGTTACTTCCAAATAATAGAAAGGAATAAAAAGCAAGATTAATTTCTTGGTCAAGGAATGTGACAGTGTTGAAAGATAAAACTCATACACAGGTCACATACAGGGACACCAGTAAATTAACCCTTCTTTGAGGGTGTACAATTTAAAACTCTGCTGTAGTTGGGTTTCTAATACTATATATACATATATATATATATGTAATCACTGACCTCAAAGAACTTGACACGAACAGTGTGGTTAAAATTGTGTTTGAAGATGTATAAAGTAATTATCTGTGGAAACAGAATTGCTAAAAAAGAAAGACACCAAAGAAATTCTTATACACTCTTTAGTTTTACCCCTTGCATGCCCCACTCATTATTAGCCTGCAATTTGCTCACATCCTTCTCTCTTCCAAGTGTGCTTTGGTCCTTATTTAAAAACCAGTGAAAGTTGGTCACTTAAATCCTCTTAACCATAATGTAGAAATAATGTAACCAGAGACTGCTGATGAAGCATAAATAATGGTTTAGTGGGGTTCCCATCTGTAGAGTAGCTACAAGAAGCATTTTTAAAGACCACTTGCTTACTCTTTATCCTGTCAACGTTAAATGTTTGAATATGCCCCAAACAGTCCTACTATTTTATTCTTGAAATAAGCAAATTTTCTTTTTAGACTGACTTCTGCAGCCCTGTTCCTAGCCTGATGATGAGGATTCCTTTTACTTTGAGTCTGCTATTACTTCTTCAGCCTTTAATCTCTTCATTTCTTATCGAGTGCTAAGAATAACACTGCCTCATGCACTCTCCTTAAAAAAAATTCCTTATCCTGTGTTACAGCATTTGATCTTTTATGAAATGCCTATGAGGTAAAAATAAGAGGTAGGATTCTCCCCATTTCACTGATGTGAAAATTAAGCCAGTGAGAAATTGCTTCAAATCAAATGTTAGTAGAATACAGTTTCTGACCTGCTGGGTAACCAAGAATTGGAAAAGGCTCACAGGAGCGCTTCATACAGGCTTCTTTCTTAAGCCTTTCTCTCATCACCCTGGGAAGTGCTCATCACTCACTGGGATGGCTGTGTGTTCCATTTACAAGCAGCTGGCTCTTCTGAGGGCAGCCCAGGCTATTAGACCCTTCTGAGCAACACAACTCAGGAATCAAAAATTTACTTTTTTTTTTTTTAATACCTCCTCACAGGAACTGGAGTTCTGCCTTCTCTCCAGACGTGTACTTCTGTATATCCATGTGGTATATTAGAAATAAGTATTTGGTCATTTTCCACTTTCCTGGTATAGAGCTCCTAAAACCTCTAGAATTTCTTAAGTGATAAAAGTGTACTTTGTATGCTAATGAGATGACTCAGGCAGATTAGGGGGGAGGAGGAACCTAGCTAGCTCCTGGATGAGGTCTGGTCACCAGAGGCAATGAGCATGTGATTACAGGGTTAGAATTATCAGCCTACCCTCTCACCTCCAGCGGCAGGGGAAGGGGGCTGGAGGTAGATTTGAGTCACCAGTGACCGATGATTTGATGCCTGCGTCATGAAGCTTCACTAAGAACTCTGAAACAATGAGGCTAAGGAGGCTGGGGTATATTCATAGAAGCCATGGCAACTCTGTACCACCTCCCCACCCCCATTCTTTGTTGTATGCATAGCTTCCCTTTGGCTGTTCCTGAATTTGCATCCTTTATAATAAAACTGTAATAGCAGGTATAGTGTTTTCCTGAGTTCTTAAAACATCAAATTATGGAAAATAAGTGGGGTAGGGGCATGGAAAACTCTGAATCTATAGCCAGTTAGGCAGAAGTGTGGGTTATGGGTGGTCCCTGGGTCTTGTGATTGTCTTCTGAAGTGAGGGCAGTCTCATGGAGCTGAGGCCTTAAACTCCATGGGGTCTGCATTAACTCCAGGTACTTAGTGTCAGAATTGAAGTGGAAGACTACCCAATCGGTGTCAGAGAATCAGAGAATTGATAGGTATTGGAACGTTGTATTAGGTGTTAGGGGGAAAAAAAACCCAGCAGCGTTTCCTCCCAATGTTTGCCTTGTGCTTTTTGTTACATTGGAGTCCCTTAGACTTTTATTCGTCCTTTCTGTAGGTATTTCCCAAGTGTGATGTGTATGTATAACAAATAGGATTAGTGGACTGAAAACAGATAGTATTTTAAGCATGTGGTTTTGTTCCATAGTGTATTAACACATTAAGTTGAAATGTTCATTTAAAAAATATGGTAGCATATCTATGTGTCATCCAGCCATCCGTCCAGAATGCTTACATCTAGTCCCCTGAGTTTGGCCATATGTGGATTACTTGTGATTGCACGAGGCAAGATTACACAAAAAGACAGTCATTGTGTGAAAGCCACATCTGTGTACTTAAACATTGTTACTGACAGGTAGCAGTTGTAAAAATAAAATCTCTGTAGAGCAAAACAGTTAAAAATGTTAAGTCTGGAATTTAATTGCCTGAGTTCGAATTCCGACCTCACTACTTTTAGTTGTTTGACTTTTACTCACTCAACTCTAGTTTTGTTATCTGTAAAATGGGATAATAGCAATATCTATTTCATGATTATCTTGTGAAGATTTTATTTATTTTTTTTTAATTTTTTTTTAAAGATTTTATTATTTATGTGACAGAGAGACAGCCAGCGAGAGAGGGAACACAGCAGGGGAGTGGGAGAGGAAGAAGCAGGCTCCCAGCAGAGGAGCCCGATGTGGGACTCGATCCCAGCACGCCAGGATCACGCCCTGAGCCGAAGGCAGACGCTTTAACGACTGCGCCACCCAGGCGCCCCTTGTGAAGATTTTAAAAACTAATGAAAGATCCAGGGCACCCGAGTGGCTCATTCGGGAAAGCGTCTACCTTCGGCTCAGGTCATAATCCCAGGGTCCTCGGATCGAGTCCCACATTGGGCTCCTTGCTCAGCGGGGAGTCAGCTTCACCCTCTCCTTCTGCGTTCTCTCTCTCATAAATAAATAAACCTTTAAAAAAATTAATGGAAGATGCTTAAGACAGGACCTCAGGACACTTAGTACATTTTAGCCACTGCTACTATTATCCCTACTACTACCATTACAACTGTCACTCCTGATATTATACTATTAATAGGCTTGTTTTGAACCTGATTTACAGCATAAAGTGGTTGTACAGCTTATAAACTCTTCTGAGCACGTATTTACTCAAAATGATTTTATGTGTTTTTGAACTCGTATTTATTTAATGAGAAGTTTCACAGTTAAAGGAAGTATAAAAATGAACCACCTGTAAGATTTCTTGAGAAATGATAGAGGAAATGCTAATGAAATATCAGACAAGAGATCAAATAGACTAGGAGAGCAAAGGGAATCTCTTCTTGTAGTGCAGATACAGAACTTTGAAAAAGGCAAAAAAAAAAAAAATTGGAAATGAGAAGAATAAATGAAACACCCCAGGCCTAATTAAATAGATGTCTTGGTTGTGAATAGTTGACAAACAGACATAAAATTGCAAGAGCAGAGCATAGGAACCATGCGTTACCGTCACGAGCAATGTACAGCAAGATTTGGGCACTTGAGTTAAATAGATTGAATTAATGCGCTAAATGCTGTCATGATAAAAATATTTTATGCACTCTTTTATTTGTGTTATTATCTTAAACGTAAGGCTGACAGAAAGGGGAAACATGAGTAGCACAAAACTAATAAGAAAATACGCACTAATATAACTTCAAGATGGCTTCACTAGAGTGGGAGCCAAAGGTTAAAGTCCTATCACTCTGGGCACAACTAGTATATGTGGCTCTCTGAAGAGTTCATTCATTGGCCTCATTTTACATTGGCGCCTGGGTGGCTCAGTTGGTTAAGCGTCTGACTCTTGATTTCAGCTCAGGGCATGATCTCAGAGTCCTGAGATTGGGCTCTCTGCTCAGTGGGGAATCTGCTTCTCTGCCCTTCCCCCTGCCCCCTGCTCCTGCTTGCAAGCTCTATCTCTCAAATGAATTAACAACAACGACAACAAACCACTGTATCTGAAAATCAGCCTGCTAATTGATTTTACAACAAAGTATGTTAAGGTTTTATTAACAGCTATTGTGTTAGAATAGCAAATGTTATTTTGTAGGCGGCTAGTTTAAAACAAGCTCTCCATGTTCTTATGCAACATTGTTTTTCATGCTTCCCTACTATTCCATTTTACTGAGCCAAGACTGTAAATATGTATTTTTTAACTCAGTCCCATTTTGTTGGGCACTTAGGTTGCTTTCCAAAGGTATTCCTATTCTTACAGGTGAGACCTGACTTTTGTATCCGTTCCTCAGGATTAATTGGAAGCCTAAACATGGTAGTGTACTTAGAATTATTATATGCATTTTTAAACATTATTTCATATAGTTCATGGTAATGGGAAGCAAAAGAAAAAAAAGTTTTAACCAAAATTCATCTGAACCCCCAAATTGGGTTTGAGTCACTGTATCTTTATATTTTGTGAATTTTCCTTCTTGATATCATCTAAAATTATGCATAGATTTTAGGCAGTGATTCTTCAATGTCCTGCTGGGTGACCAGTATGTTCTGATGGGGTCTTTGTGCCCTGCTCTACCACTTGTTCCTTCCGTGCACTGTGAGAGCAACTCCCCATCAAGGAAGGGCAATTGGTATTAGATAATAAACACAGATTGTGCTCAGGGTACCAGTAAAGAAAATGTGACATTCGTTCTACGTGTTGCTCAGGTAGCTTCTGATACCTTTTCATTCTTATAGATTAGCTTGGACAACAGAACACTCTCTTCCCTATCTTTTCCACGTACTTCTGTTTTCCTCTCAAGAGATTGTGATTTTTGAAAAATGTTAAAATTGTATTGAAATGGGTTTAATGTTTAAGAGTCTATATTTCCTCTCTTTTTCTGAATAGACTGATTATTTTGTAGTGTTTATAGAGGTCAAGGGCTCTAATTTTAAACAAAACTCTAATAAATGTGGTTTGTTTGTGTGATCATTTCCTAAATTTCATCTTGTTTTTTAAAATACGGAACTTTCTTTATTTTTGCATTTGAAAATTTAAAGGTTTAAATAAATTTGTAAATTTATCTTTAGTAGAATCTTACTTTATTATTGTAAGGTTTTTCACAAATGTTTTGTTCCTAGAGTGTTTTACCTCTTATATATTATAATTTTGTCCTTTCAAGGCATTTAATATACTCTCTTTTAGTCTCTGTAGAAACGCTGGAAAAGAATTTGAAGCAGATGGGAAGGCAGCTTCAACAGCTTGAGAAAGATTTGGAAACCTTTCCCCCTCCTGAGGACTTGCATGATAAGTTTGTGACAAAGATGTCCATATCCTTCTGATATCTAAATAACATAAGTCACTAGTCAACTAGAGTTACAATTTATTTAATGTTGTAGGTATATTTGCATAACCAGTGGTTATTCTCTAGTGCCAAATAGCAGTTTAACTTTTGCTCTCTTGCAGGGGAATTTATCAGTGTGTTTACCTATCATGAATAATACAGAAATGTATTCTACTTTCATTTTTTTTAATCAGTTTGAATATTTTCTCTCCTCTTTTCCCTTCCATTTGCCCTGTTTCCTTCTGATGTTCATGGTATGTTGAAAGGACGTGAAAACTCAGTTTGAGGAAGTTCGATTCTAACGTCATGATGTGATTTAGATACTTTTGAAATGTTTCAGGAAGGAAATAAAGATTTTATAAACTGGTATGATTAGTCAGCTTAATTTCAAGGGTTGGTACAGAAAGTTATCTCATGTTCCAGAAACTTTAATATTTCCCTTAGAAATACTGGCTGGTTCCAAAATCAAAACGGAATTTGTCGTGATCACTACTTGTATAGGGTCTTCTCCAAACCCAAGATAAAATCCCTGTATGCGCCTGTGTGTGTGTGTGTGTGTGTGTGTGTGTGTGTATAGATGAGACTTGTGTCCTGCTTCATTTAAGGTTTCTTTTGAATTCGATTATCTTTGGTTTCACTATGTGGCTTAATCTCTAATGAGTAATTGAAGTAATAAACTTTTTTTAATTTCCTGAAATGAATGTTGAGTTGCTTTGCAAACCATTCTGTGAGATTAGAGACTGATATCTTTTGTGTTATAATAAAGTATTACTGCTATGCATTATTAAAATCCCATATGGACCTCAGAATTTTATATGAAAGGATAACCCACTTCCAATGAGCTCTTATAAATAGACACTCCTAATATTTTAAACTGAGATACTTGAAATAAAATAACTACTTTTCCTCGTTCCATGTCTGCTCCCCTGAGATTTAGCAAATCACAAAATTATTATTTGGTTTATCATAGATTTTATTGTATATGTTTTCAGCTTAATTGTGAATTAGTTCAATTTTTAGCTTTCTTCCCTGTCTCTTTTGGGAAATATAAAAAGGCACTCCAGCAACAATCAATTCAGGCTAATGTGTTTGTTTCCATTCCTATCTTTCCTACCCATCCAGTTTCTTCTTTTATTAGGTAAAGCACCATTATCACTACATTTGAGAAGGGTTTTTTTTTTTTTTTTCAACTAAAGGTGAAATCTGTATTTACCCATCAAAAATAAATAAATAAACGCTTTCGCAGCCCCTTCTCATCTGGCAAAGTATGCTTTTTGAAACTAAATTGGTTATTGCAGAGTTGCATTAGCTTCCTCATTCTTAGCTCCCCCCAATCATTTTATCCTGTTAAAATATTCATATGTGACAGTTTATTTTAATCATTAAGCACTGTTAATTGAAGTGCTTTCATTGTTCCCTATAGAGAGAAGGCATTGTAGGAAAGGGTTTACTTGCATACAGTTTCTGTGAGCGTACTAATTAGGAGGCTCAGGTTTCTGGAACCTATAACCTAAGATAAATTCGTGAGCTTGGAGTGAAGGTGGTAGAATCCTGCTCAGCAGATGATCCCAGGACCTATGCATACTTCTATTCATGTCGGCGTCTTGAAAGGTATGCAGCTCATAAAAAGCAACCAGCAGGAAATCAGAAACAGGAAGGATGATGCTTTGTTGGAAACAATTTTTCATTCTGAGTACAATTATACTCCATGGACAAGAAAGCTACTACATCCTGTCGCTAAATATCACAATCTAGAAGCCTCTAATGAACTGATTAGCATTCATGTATCTCTTGGAAGTCAGATATATGAACAGTTGGTGCACTTTGCTATTGACAAAGCTTATAATCATAAATATTCTTTGCTGAGATTAGATTGCACTCGTTTGCTTTTCATCTTGGTTAGACATACTAGTTTCGAAGTAATTAAATTCATTCATTGCAAAGCTTTGTTTACTTTAATTAGGACTGACAACAAGTCACATTTTGAATATTAAATGGATTTATATAGATCTTATTAAAATGGCAAATTGTGTGCTTCTTATCAGATCTTAGAAAATGAAAGAATTTGGAAACTAAAATGCGCAATGAATAAAAATGTATTCAACTAAAGTTTGGGTTAGTAACGCTCAAACTTTATGTTCTAAGTTTTAGTGCTTATTAGTTAAAACATCAAATTATTTGGTTCATCAATTCTGAAAGAATATGTGTATTATCTAACTTGTTAGGGATGCGTTTTTACAAGTAGATATTTAAACAATCATGACTTAGTAACTTAAATAATCTGTTAATTGAATTGTTTTAAATTATAATGGAATTTTGTTGTATGAAATTTCACTATTAGCGTTCAATTATAGTATATTGTAATTTTATTCTTCCAGTGCATGCTTTTTATTTATATATGCTACTGAGTATAAAAATATGAATTTAATACATCCTTTAAAATGCATGTACAATTATTTCATATATTCACATTAACTTTTTAGTAATAATTATGTTACTTTCCCGTTGCTAAGCCTGGGTCAGAAATATAATTGGAGTTGGGGATTTCCGCTGTAAGTATTTGCTTGAAAAATGTGGGACACGAGTTTGAGGCAGGGCCACCAACATAGTTATATGCAAACTATTACATGTGAAGTATGCACACTTAGCTCTTATACGTGAGAAAATTAGGAAAAAAGCCAGGATTTGTGTCATGTGATGCCTATTTGTTTCTTTTGAACTTTGGATTCTAGAATACTTCTTATTTTAAGGAAAATAACAAATAGATCTTAGAGCATTGCCCTTGAAGTTCTCCTTGCCCAGGATTTACCTTTTCTTCTCTTCCTATCCCATCTCCTGAGTTTCTTACAAAAAAATCATTTTGACAGTTAAATATTTTTGTATTTGTCACAACTTATGTTACAATTACTTGGCTTTTTCCCATGTTATAGTCTTTAAATTTCTTCACTGCAATCCTACTCTATTTTCATACTTTTTTTTCTTTTTCTTGTAATAGCAATGTGTCAGGCACTTTTGAAATTATTACGTAGATGCTAAAACTATTCCAATAAATTCCTTGAAAGACTTCGGTCTTATATCTGTATTCCACACTGTGTAAAACACATCTTTTAGGTAAAGGAATTCAGTACATTTCTGTTTAATTGAACAGTGGTTAGAAAGTAAAATAGAGGAATGGGATCTGTGAAATATAAACTCGTATAATATGTGTCCATTTGCAAGAGTCGGAGTTTGGGTAGTTGGGTGATTTGTAATAGATTTTTCTCTTGAATTTCTCTCTCTCTCTCTCCTTCCTCCCTCTTCTTTCCTTCCTTATCTTCCATTTATATTCTTTTATTATTATTATTATTATAATAATTTTTTTATTATATTATGTTAATCACCATACAGTACATCCCTGGTTTTTAATGTAAAGTTCGGTGATTCATTAGTTGCGTATAACACCCAGTGCACCATGCAATACGTGCACTCCTTACTACCCATCACCACGAGCTTTTAAAACTCAGATGACAGTATCCAGGTCCTCATCCAAATTGGTAATGATCTTTGCCTTCCCTGAGGTCTCATTGTGCTCATAGAGGGGCAGCACTTGGTGCTCACGGCTGTTGTACAGTTACACACCAGTTGTTCTAGGCAATGTCACCCTAGCCACGACTTCCGCAACAACCCAACGTAAAAGAGCCTCTCTCAGTCTGTATAATACTATATGCTTTTATTTTCATCATCATACTTATCACTCTCTGACTATCTCATGCATTTACTTCTTTATCCTCTGTCCCCACTCTCCAGAAGGTATGTTTCATGAAAGCAGGGATTCCGCCTACCTCGTTAACTAGTGTTTTCTCTGTTGCCCAGAAGAGTGGAATGCAGTGGAGCTTAGTGAATACTTACAGAATGGCTGGCTGGCTGCCTGGCTGGCTGCCTGGCTGGCTGGATCCTGAGTACTTAAGAAGATCTATAAAAGGTATTAGACATAGAGGACCGATTGAAGCTGGTCCTTGTAAGATGTGTTAATGGAAGTAACAGATATTCCCCCCTTGCTGGGGGAAGCACAATGATCAGGGCAGGACATGAGCCTGAATGTGGGATGGATTTGTGCTGGGTAGTTTCACCATCTCTTAATGAGAGACTAGCCCGTCAGTAATGATGTAGAGTGCCTCATTAATGTAACCATCTATTCTGTCCTATCCGACAATCATTTTAAACTGAAAATTAATTTGCCTATTTCGAAAATTGTTTCTGTTCAATCACAATTTTGCCATTCTTGTGGGTAATTCCAGTTATTCAAAGCTCCACTTCATTCCTTTGGGAGCAAATTGTTTCATAGATAACAATGATAAGAAAATTAACTTAGAAAGCTCTCTAGCTGTTAAGACAAGACCATGTCATTTCCATGGTTTTGGCTCTTGGTTTTCTTTCCCATCACATCTTTTTAGTTTATATAGATTTGTAGTATTTTTATTAAGAATGTTCAGGCGGGCGCCTGGGTGGCTCAGTCAGTTAAGCGACTGACTCTTGCTTTCGGCTCAGGTCATGATCTGATCCCTTGTGAGATCAAGTCCTGTGTCAGGCTGTGTGCTGGGTGTGGGGCCTGCTTAAGATATTCTTTCTCGGTACCTGGGTGAAGTAAGCGGTTAAGCACCCGACTCTTGCTTTCAGCTCAGATCTGATCTCAGGGTCATGAGATGGAGCCCCACGTCCTGCTCCGCACTCAGTGGGGAGTCTGCTTGAGTTTCTCTGCCCTCTCCCTCTGCCCCTGCACCCCCCCTCAAATAAATAAATAAATCTTAAAAAAATCTCTCCCTCTTCTCCCCCATGCACGTTCTCTCTTGCTTTCTCTCAAAAAAAAAAAAAGGTGCTCAGGCATATTTCTAATGTTTTATCTACTTGTGGTTACTACCCAAAAATATTGTAAGTGTTGTTGGACAATACTTACAGCTTTATTTTAACCCGTTGACCAAATTGATTCTTTTTAAAATATTTTATTTGAGAAAGAGAACACACAAGCCGGGGTGGGGGGGATGGTGGGTAGCAGCTGAGGGAGAGGGAGAAGCAGGCAACCCACTGAGCAGGGAGCCTGATGCAGGGCTCGATCCCAGAACGCTGGGATCATGACCTGAGCTGAAGGCAGACGCTTAACCAACTGAGCCACCTAGGCGCCCCAACCAAATTGATTCCTGAGAATGGGCGTATTCCCAGGTATTAGGATAAAATTACTAGTGTTTGTGAAGTGCCTATTATTAAAATGCAAAGCCTTACCATGTGGTGAGGGAGAAGAAAAGGAGTAGCTTTAGGACCATACAACTAGAAACACCCCCTAAAGTAGTATACTTAGCGTGTTGTCCAGCACACCTACTTTTCAGGGACTCTCTTTGCCCTTAGCATTGCATCCAAATTGTATGTGTGTGAATGCGTAGATGTAAAAATTTTTGAATGGAAATTCCATGGCTTTCATCGCATTTTTGAGGAGGCCTGTTACCCTTGCCACCAAAGTTTAAGAATGATGGCACACTAGGGGAAAATGAATAATTGGCACCGATGTAGTGGCAGGTGAGTAGACTTAATGCAGCCAAGAAGACAGAGCAAGGCATCATCTGCAGAAGGGCTCACAGAGGTGACCATCCTCTAGAAACGTGGCAGGAGCAAAGCACGAATAGGGAACTGGACTAGAAGGAAAAACTCAACTCTTTTCCAGCAGAGTAAATGGATTACAAATGCTGTGTGTTCAGTGGAAAGAACTTACAGCCGTAGAGATGAGAGAAGAAGGCTTTGTGGGAGAGGAAGAATTGAAGGAAGCTTTGACTGATATGTTTGGACAAGCAAAGGCAGAAAACAGTTTCTCTTTTAGACAAGAGTCGAGGATGTAGAAATAATCCATATGGATGTAGTCTGTATCTGGGACATAAATAATTTTAGGTGAGAGTTATAGATTGAATAAATAAACCAGTGTTGATTTCTGACCTTACTGTATAAATGAAGGAATGATTATTTCACATTACAAATGAATCACCATATGGTCCATTTAATGTTAGTTCCTGAATGTGTTTCAAATGTGGTTTTTTAATTTACATAAATTCACTTTATAATATTTCATGAATATGGATATTTCCTAAGACAAAGTGGAAATCTGTCACGTGTGACTGTATTGTTACAATTTCTTGTGATTTTGTGATTTGAGTAATTATACAAAATCTTTTGTTTTTTATCCAAGCATTAAGAAATGATACCACACATAAATTCATCAACCACTGCTACTATTCTGATCTAGATTCTAGAAAATATAAGGAGGCATTTTGCTATTCAGATGAATATAAACTGAGCCACAGAAAGATCTATAGATTTTCTTAAGGTTGTTAAAAAATATATCAACTCTTGCATTAGAATCCAGACTTCCTACATTCTCGTTTATTCTTTTTTTTCCCCCCTAAAATACTATATATAAAAGTAAGAAGAGCCTAGTGTGGGGGAAGAAAGAACCAGCATAGAAGGGTAGTAGGTAATCTGTGGTCTGACCTAACATGGGCCCAAGTGAGCTGTGATTGCCTGGAGCGCCTTTCCTTTTGGGGAGCTTGGGTTCTAATTTTGAGACATTTTCCAGGCCCCTGGGATGTCACCACCCACCTGGCACTAGTGCCACCTCTTTCTTCCTCAAAATAAAGGGCCCAGGTCAGTTTCCTTATTTCATCTTCCACTGGGGAATGCTCTGATCAGAGGAATCCTATCTTTTGAAATTATGGAAAATCTTTCCTTTAGGTTATAAACATTCCGTGTTTGGTTTTCTTGGTCTGAATCTAGTTATTCTTATTACTGACTTTAAAAAAAATTATACCAATATCTTTATTTATTTACTTATTTATTTATTTTACATCAGAGGCATAAGATGGCTCTGATAAGCTTAATTCTATATGTTCCATTTCTTTAAATGTCCCAATTTAAAGGAGCCATTGAGGATTATGAACGATGCTCTTAACAGAGTCATCTTTTCAGAATGAGATGTATCTAACTGCATTAGTGATTTGTCACAGCACAAAGGAAATGGAATGTTTTGTTTAAAAAAATGTTTTCTAATGGCATCACTACATTCATACTGTTAGTCTTCTGAAAAATCAGTGTGCTTTGAACTGTTGTCATGAATGAGAAGAACATTTCTATATGTGCACGGGTGTGTGCCAGATCATAATTTTAAATCATGCAGTGCATAGAATAAAGTACGCACCAATTTTCCAAAGAAAAGTTAAAACATGAAGTTACATAATATTTGAAGTTTTCAAAAAAAAATATTTGAAGTTTTCAACGTAACTCTCAAATTATTTTTCGATTGATTATAGAAACTTAAAGCATAAAATGAGTAAGTGAACAATAAAGATACTGTTTACATTAACTACTAAATGCTATTCATTTCTCTAAGAACTTTGCATTATAGACTCATTTAGTCCTCGCAGCAGCCCTGTAAAATGGGTGGTATTCTCATTCCCATTTTACAGATGAGGAAATTGTAGCACAGAGAGTTTGAGACACTCGTCCACAGCCAACTACCACCAGCTGCAGGAGCCTGAAATTGACCCCAGTTGTCCAGTTTAACATCTATGTTCAGTGCCCATGTAGTTGATTTCAATATCGTCGAAATTACTCAATTTCGGGTACTGAGCTATACTTTAAATCCTATTGCATAATCTGAATGACATAGATACGCAAATTGGAAGTAGAATTTCCTTGAAATATTAAATAGATGTCTAACTTTTCTGATAATTTTGACAGAGTTAAGAGATTGAATTTAAGATTTCTCTGCTGTACAGGATAGACTAGGTTATAAGAACAGTGAACTGTTAGAGGTAGTTTTGGCATTTCGGAGATGTGTAATCATGACTAACAATTCAAACATTGGACTCACGGGTTTATTTTTTTTTCTAAAACATTACTTTGTAAATTTCTGAATCCCTTAACTATAACATACAGCTTTGTTATCAGTGCAAAAGAACAATATGAGAAACTTTTAAAGTTACATGAAAATATGGAGAAGTTATACCAGAGTATGATGGGATACTATGCCATTGATGTGAAGAAGATGTCCGTGGAAGACTTTTTTAATGACTTGAATAACTTCAGAACCACATTCATGGTATGTTAAAAATTTTTAATTTGTTTTTTAAAAAGGTGTCTGTGTCTATACTATTGCATTGATGATTAATTTCATTACTTTATTCCACTCTTGTCGTCTGTAGTAAAACCTACCTTTCCCGATGTTGAAAGTTAGCTTTAAAAATTTCAGATTTTAATACTTTTGAAAAATATTTGGTTTGTTCTCCTTTTGGCCTTCCCAACATTAAGCTGTAATCAGAAATTTTGATTGAAAATGTGACAAATTCTAAAGTTTTTCATAAAGACTCCCCTCCTGGCCAATTATAGAGCACTTTTGTAATATGTTTTTGGCTATGAATTTGTTCCTTTATACTTCAGATCAATTTGTATTTTTGTGGTATAATTTTACCAAATTCCATGAAGCTCTTATGAAGCTTTTTTTTTTTTTTTCCTTAATGCATTGTACAATAAGCTACCTGCGATTTGCCTTTGAATGGATTTTACATTCCTAGGGTTTCCTTTAGATACTTTAATAGGGAGGTCAGGTCTCTGATGTGGAATCCTTTCATTTAGGCATTAAAAAGATCTTTTGAAAAGTATTAGCTGATTAGATGAGGAAAAAAACCACACACATATTAAAGTGCGAAAGCATTGTTGCCTCCCTGGGGAAACTGGCGATACATTTCTGCAACAAAAAATTATGTTATTCTTAATAGATGGGTAAGTCATTTCTCTCTTTCAGCAAATGTTTGTGGGGATTAAAAAGTTTTGAAGGGTAAAGAAAAAACTTGAATTTTAAAGAAGTGGTTCTTTTTACTCTCAAGAAAAATATATTGCTGAATTTATTGGACTTGGTTATAATCATTTGGTTATGATGAGATAGTCCTTTAATAAAAACTCAATACTTTAAAGGAAAACTGGTCTACAGTAAATACATATTTGCTCATAGCTTTAGTTTTTCCCTCCACAAATTCAAAATGATTCTTTAGTTTTTCACTACCAGAAGTGGAAGAAGTGGATTTGACTGATAAATAATATTTATTATGTGCTTATATGTGTGATATATTGTACAGTGTATTTAAATTTTATATCTTACTATACAGGCTTTGCAGTCTGGGAGAGCTAGGTTTGGACCCCACACTAGTTATGTGACTGTGAACTGACATAACCTTCCTGAGCCTCAGCTTCCATATTTGTAAATAGAAATATTAATTCCTTTCTCATAAGAGTGTTTATTAAACCAGCTAATATATATTAAGTATTTTTATCACAGCCCCTTGCACATGGTAGGTGTTTAATAAATTAGTGTGCAGTGAAGGATTAACTTAGTAGGCTTGAGGTATTCCAACCCTGCATATTTCAAAGAAAGTACTAGCCCTCCTCTGGCTCCTGGGAGATCACCTATAAGCCCTTGGAATACCCTGTCTCATCAGGATGTCTTTGTATGCCTGGGGCCTTGGACCAAACTATAGATTTTGCTAGAAATGTGATTTATGGGGGCACCTGTTTTTGTTCACCTAAAGCCCTGGACTGCACTGTTCAGTTTCTCCTCTATAGGGAGCTAGAAGCCGAGCAGCTAAGGTTGGCCCATGTGGAAGATCCATGCCTACGTGACTGGCCTTCCCAATAAAACTCTTTACACCAAGGCATGGGAGAGTTCCCTTGGAGTTCTGCCCTTTGCATGTGTTGTCACACATCATTGCTAGAATAATGGAACTCCTCTGGGAGAAGTCAGTGGTGATTTTAATCTGTGCCCTTTCACTGTAGTAAACTGCAACCATGAGTACAAGAGCTTTTGTGAGTTCTGAGTCCTTCCAACAAATTATCAAACCGGAGGGTGGTCTTGGGGACCCCTGACACAATTATGCATAAAAGTATAAAATAGATATATGAAATAATAACACCTATCATATATTGAGTGTTTCATGAACAAGATGTTCTTCCAAATGCTTTATGTATGTTATCTCAATCTTCATAAGAATTTTCCACCTTTCACTGTTACCATGTCTCTGTGACACAGAGATGGAACATACCTAGCTTAGTGTCATTTAGCTACAAAAATGGTAGAACTAGAATATGAACCCACACGGGCTTCCTCCAAGAGCCTGTGCAATTAAATGCTATGTAGTGCTCCCTCTCATGTTTTATAGCTTGTGTTCTCTTTTACAAATAAAATCACTGACATAGGAAGGGTTTTCTAATGGAACCAGGGCCACACTGCTTTTAAGCATTTAGATTGGCATTTGAATCAAGTATAATTCCAAATTTTCCTAAGATCTGGTAGGATTAGAGGGTTTGGGGCCTTCTGGGGGTAACTTGGTCATTGTATTACTAAGTGGTAGGCAGAGGGAGAAAGTGTTTGAATGGAGAAGTATTCAAAAGAGGAGATAATAGAGTGACAGCTATACTTTGTCTATTTCAGAGTTTATGTGGGTCCTAGAAATGTTGTCACACACGCATATGCACATTGTACTGCATTAACCTCATTAGAGCTAAACATAAAAAATATATTTTATTTAAATGAATAATTCAGAGAAGAAATTTTTTTGGTTAAAAATAAAGAAGACTGTAAAGGGAAGTGGTTATATCAAGGTGGTGAAATTTGGCACACAAAATTTATTCTTTCTTCCTTTCTGGTAAATATGGTTATATTGCTTGAATTTTAGACAGTGTATGTTTAAAAAGATGACAGTGTCAATATTGGCAAAAATTTTTGACAAATGTTTTGTTTTCTCAAATTCTCCTGATCCCTTATGTTACTGTTTAATTCCACACTATTCAACTTTGAAAATCCAGTTAACTTCACTGAATCGGTGTGAAAATTTTAGCAACAGATGTAGAACTTTAATGTGTTGAAGGTCTGTTCTGGAAAGTCATATCAATACAATAGGCAAAAAAATATATTTCCTTTTTAAGAAAAAAACTGGTAAGATACATTTATGTTGTTACTTTATCCACTGGCATTTAGGAATACTCCTGGTCATGAGTGAGCAAATAAAAGTGGAGGTCCACTTTGTATTATATGCATGGAGCTGAAACCACTGTCCTCATTCCATACCTACCCCCTCTCCCAACTATGGCAGTTTTCCATGGAATGTTTTCTCCCAAGTTCAGATCATTCTACTTATGGTTCCCTATGCCTGGAGCATTCTGTCCATATTTAGCCTGGCAAAATTACTATACTCACCCTTCTGCTCCCTGCTCAGACTTCACTTCATCTAGTAAGACCTGTGTCTATTTTGAAACATTCTTTGTTTCTCTGGTGTAATTCATGGCATTTATCTATTACTCAACAAACAGATAAATTTGTTGAGTAATAGATAATCTCATCTACAATGGGTCCAGGCTTTAATAGTGAATATATATAGTGCTAGCCAAGTGCCAGGTGTCCTAGAATACTGAGGCTTGGAGAGATTGTGACTTGCCAGCAATTGATGGAGCTGAGGGGCTAACACCGGAAGTCTTGCACCAGTCTCTGCCTTATATGGCTGAACTCTATTAATTCCTGTTAAACATGGAAATCACATTTAAATGACTAAGAGGACTAATCTGAAACTCAATACCTCCCCAAAATAAAAAATGTGGCCACTTTTAATAGTGATTTGGTTTGTGAGTAATTTATCCAAAAATATTTATATTTTAGAATTGCCCCAGAACTTACTCATAAGCAATTAAAGCCTGGCTCATTTTTATTTAAAGCCTTTTACTGTACCTTTTACCAACTCGTGTAATCTCTTACCAGTGTCACTAAGATTTCTTAACTACTTTGTGTCAATATAGCTGTTCAGGTTCGTTCATTCATTCATTTATTTATTTTTCCTTTCCTTTCTGAGAGCCCCTACACAATAGCTAAAGAAGGAACATCTGTTCTAGACTGCTGCCTCAAGCCATGTAGACCAAGGGTGAAAAGTTCCACGATCACGTAGCTTCCTCTGAGGAGCACCTGCTCATTGTGACAGCAGCTTACCTCACCTCTTTTCTAGTTGGAGATTCTCAACCGGCAATTAATTTATTGTTGTTTTAACAATCTACTCTAGGTAGATGGTGTTTCTATTTAGAACTGATCAGTTTCCAAGAAATAGGGAGTAAGTTTCCATTGTCATCTTTTATATAGCTTTATTTTTATTACCATCTTCAACGGGACAAATCCAAAAACAACTGCCACTAATCGAGTGCCTGCTTCTTGCTCAACTCCATGCTGAATGCTTTACGTGTGTTATCCAATTTTGTAGAATGTCACCCGTGTGGTAACTGGGGGGTAGAGAATCTCAGTGCCTTTGCAGAAGGCTTCAGAATTGGTAGGGGTAGGATTTGAATGATAGCCTGCCTGACTACAAAGCCTGTACTTTTGAAAATATTTCCAAGTAGACTGTTGCTCAGAGAGTTTGGAAGAATTGTTCAAATATGATTTTTAAGGGCATTTTTGGTAACTTACTAGAGAGAATCAGCACAAGACTTAATTTCCTCACTCCTTGATAGAATAACTTTCTGTCTACATTGATGGGTTCATGGTAGAAGGATGTTTGCTGGTCTGGTTCTATTTCAAAACATAAAATATTCTCTTTTAAAATGAGAGGACTATTAATGTACCCCAAGGCTGGGGTGAGAGTTAAGGTGAGGGGTAGAGAGTCAGCACCTTTCTGTAATAGATCTTTCTTTCCTGTAGGACTCATGGGGAGCATAGAGTTCAAATTGGAGATACCAGGTAGGAACACTTGACCCCACATGGTAGGCTGAGTAGATCTGTGTCCTCCCAGGCATCAGGCTTTACAAGTGAAGTCCGTGCCTTCAGTTATGTAGTGTCGTAGAACAGTAATCATTGTTTTCCACTTGTGACTGGTTTTAGACACATTGTTAGGGGCAATTACCAATGCACCCCATTACTCACAGAGGTCAGTGCTTCTACAGGATGAATTGAGCCCATTATGGAATTCTTGTTGGCTTTTACTAGGACCCTCCACCCCCACCTTATTCTACCTAACAGCTGTAGCATGTTCATGTTGGTCCTTCGAGTTTAAACTTAATTTTCACATGTCTCGTTGGGCCCTGTGGCCTTGAAGCATATTGTTTGTCCTGGCCCCACTTTCCACTCATACTTATATTAGAGAATTTTGCTCAAAGTGCCTTTACTCATGCCTGAAATATGTGGTCTCCCTAACATTTTCATTTCTTATCTTGGTGATACTTTCCTTTTTCATCATTGAAAGTTCTTTTGCTATTCTTTCTTTTACGAGAATTATTAGCACAGTGCAACAACACTCTTAACTCCTTAAGCAAATTTCATCTGACACCTTGTTTATTTTGCTTAACAGTCTCATCTTAGAGAAATACTTCTGAATGTTTCCCCTCTTGGCTCTCCTTTGTTATTTGTTCCCTTATAGATAACATGTTTGAAAACAATTTTCCTACCAAATTATGCTTATTAAGAATATGTCATTTTTTTGTGTATTTGAATTATAATTGATACACAGTATTACATTAGTTTCAGGCATACAACATAGTGATTCAGCGCCTCTATACATTATGCTATGCTCACCACAAGTGTAGCTACCATCTGCCATGACAATGACAACGTCATTGACTATATTCCCGATGCTGTATCTTTCATCCCCGTGACTCGCTCATTCCATAACTGGAAGACTGGTATCTCCTGCTCCCCTTCACCCATTTTTCCTGTCCTCCCAGCCCCCTCCCCTCTGACAGCCACCACTGTCTTCTCTTATTTAGGGATCTCTTTCTGTCAATTTTCTGTTTTAATTAGACATATGTAACCACTATGATGACCCTCTCAGTTAACGTCATATATTCCCATACAGAATTGGTATGATTACACTTAAGTCAGACTTTTTTGGTTTGGGTAGCTCTTTTTCTGAGCACATGAACATTTTCTGTAGAGATTGTAAAGTGCTGAAAAAGATCACTGGACATCCTTTTTTTTCATTTCTCAGACCCTGCGTATCTGGGCATCCCACTTTTAGGTTAGGATTTTGAGGGCGAGAAAAGCAATCCCTGCCTTAAAAGGGAATACTATTACAAACATAAAAGGGGTGGTAGCCTCTGTTAGGTTTTTTCTTTCTTTTTCAGGCTCTGGGTTTGAGTGTATGTGCCGAACTTTGCAGTTTTTCTTGTCCCTAAAGTCCAATCAGTTCCTGCCTAAACTTCCTTCCCCGCATACATACCTTCCATCTGAATTGTGTAATGAAAATCACAGAGGAAGAATTTATTCTCGTTTCTTCAAATCTTAAGTGATTTATGAACTTGGCCTACGGTAAGCCTCACCCTTGCTGCTTGTTTTTAAGAGTGGTATTTTGCCATCTGTCTAATTTTGGGGAAGATGGCAGTGGCTGAGAGTGTGGGCTCTGGCGCCAGAGCTTCCAGGGTGTTAGCACCATGGGCAAGTTGCTTAACCTTACTGAGCCTGTTTTCTGTTAATAACACCATGTGCTCCTTAGGGATGTTCCATATTGAAGATCAAATGACATAATGTACATACACCCTCAAAACAAGTTAGCTATCTACAAAGAATAGAAATAATTTTCTCCTCTGCCATGTCATTATAATAGGATCAATATTTTAAGTATTGTGTCCCTTTTTTATTTTATGCTTCCGCATAGATACTTTGAACTAAATAGCTATTTTTCATCAATAGCTCCGTGTTTAGATTATTTCTACAATTTTGTTGAGGTTCTGTTTCATCCAGGTAAAGAGCCATCATTCATGCTACTTGAAGACTTTAAGTTAATTTTTGGTTCATACAATTGAAATACACTGTGTAGCGAACAAATATAAAATCAGTTGTAACTCATTTAATCTTGCCGCATGGGTTGATCAAATACAATTTAGTCTTCTGAATACTGAGACTAAAGTAGTGATTTGCCAAACAAAAATGAAGTCATCCAATGAGGGGATATTTTTAGTATGAAATTTTCTTGATAAAGAGGACAACCAGAACAAAACTGATTATTTAAATTACACAAATTTGATGCTTGTCAACTTTAAATGTTGTTTCTGAGGACCATTGTATGGACTAACTAGCTGACCAACAGGAGTGCTGAAGCACAAGCTTTTCCTGTGTGCTCCCTAAATCTTGTAGATTGATTCATGATGTTATCAGAGCAATGAAGATCATGTAAAAGTCCCGTGGTTGGATGTTGAGCCCACTTGTGTAATTATTGTAGGAAATATCTTTTTGGTGAGTTTACAGCTTAAAAAATGTCTTTAGTGACAGGACTGCTATTCTGAGATCCTACTGGGAGGTGTAAAGCTCCAAACCTAGAATAAAACAAATATTTTAACTATAGGAGGTTTTATTATCCTTTAGTATTGAGTATTTAAGGAATTAGAGCTATTCCAGGTGCTGAATATTTTGGGTTTGCAACTTTGAAAGCAATTCTGGTAGGTTTTTCTAATCTTTATTTTTTAGGCTCTTCACAGTAAAAACACAGCTAGACTAATTGACTTAAATTTTCTCTTTACTGATAGGATTTGTTCTCACTATGCCTTACTCATTGGGGTTACAAGTGCACCTGACGGCGGGTTCTATATGATTAAATGACTGGCAATTTGTATTTCCCTTTTTAAAAATATTTTGTTTGTTCACTGAAATAATATTAGCAAGAGGTAAAGACTGAATTATTCTAATAAAATGATAAGGTCAACTGTTGATAGACAATGGAAAGAAAAGAAATAAACTAATACATAATAATAAGTATATTAACCCATGTAATTGAAAAGGCAACATTAAACTAAGAGACCACAAACAAAAATGAATAAAATGGCTTGCTCTTTGTACATCATATATACTGGTCCTCTACATTCTAAACGAGACAGAGTGCACGCACTGTTGACTTGAAGCTACTTTTAATGTTATATTTTAAACGTTACCAGGTTTACATGGAAGATCGTAGGCCTTTAGTTGGATGTTTTCCTTGAAGAGGTGGTTAGCAGTAGCTCAAAAACAGACAAAACTACACTATCACATCAAGCCTACTGTTAAGCACTACACTTCATGACTACCGTCTTGTGCCTAGCTGTGCCTTTAAGCCTCACAACTGCAGGATAAAGAGAGTATTTTTATACTACTATATCACTTCAGAGCACGAAGGAAGAAAACACACTTAATAGAAAATCAGGTTGTCTTTGGGAAACCATAACTGAGAGTATTTCATACTTTTTCTGTTACAGAAGTTGTAGAATAGGTTGAACTATCATCTCATTTATTTGAGAATTTTGCAAAATGTGTGAGAGAATTGCCAGCAAACTCATTGTGTATTTCTATAGGCTCAATAATGTTAAGTCCCTGAAAGGCTTATAGGTAATTCGCTGTTTCATCTGAGACTAATTTCACCAAAAAAGCAACTTGAAGCTGAAATAGTTTAATCATCAGCGCCTGCACATTCTTGGGAGGGATATTCTCAAAGGATAGTTTCCCATTTTCATGAGTCTCATGGTCACGAAAAGTTCAACTAATACCACCTTATATTGAATGTTAAGATGATGAGTTGTTTGTGCCAGTATATAGTATATCATGCTCTCCTCTTCTCATTGGTAGCATTTCTTCATTGAATTTGGTAATACCAGAGAAATTAATTTAATTTTTACTGTCATGCTAGATTCCTCTCTAAATCATCTACTTATAACTGTTGCAAATAGGGATTTTTAAGAATAACTCATTTTCCACAAGGTAGTTATATTCCATTGTTTATTTTTTGCATGTGGGGGAAATTTTGTATTTAGTTACAAAAGAAAATCTTAATGGAAAATGGACAAATAGGTCACATATGTTTTACATTCTTAAACACTTTTGTGACTGGTATTCATTACAAGAAAAATTATTCTTTCATGTTCCAGTATAGGAATATGTATAGGAATACATATTTAAGATTTTCTTAGTTAAAATATTTTCCATTTCTTCCTGAAAATGTAGTCATCAGGAATTTCTAGAAAGCAGTCATTTAGTATATTTGGACGTTGAGTCTTCTCAAAATTAAGTAAATTGCTAAAAAAGCATTTAATGGGAATGTGTTGGACTCTTGCATGGTTGTTTACTCTGAGAAAATTAGCCTGTGTTTTCATAGTACCTGATATCCATCCCTCTGGAAAGCATGCAGATTTAAATTCAGTTTGTCTAATCTTACTTTAGGGATCCGAGATAAAAATTAAATACTTAAGCAAAAGGAAAAAATTTTTGAGTTTAGTGAAAACTGAAGAGATCCCTGATTTGCATAGTTTAAATATTCATTAATGTTGAAAGAACTATAACTCTGAACAAGAATACGTTTATAAACTTTTCAAACGTTTTTTCATATAAGAAGCTCTCCAGTAGTTTTCAAAGTTACAAAAATATATACAATATTATCATATGTTGGAAATGTTGAGTTGGGTAGACAAATTATTTAAATGGGCCAAGAGTTAGAAACAGAGATGAGGTATGATCCAAAAGTCAGGGTCTGTGGAAATCCACTTGTGTTTTATTTTTATTTTTTTTTAAAGATTTCATTTATTTATTTGACAGAGAGACAGCCAGCGAGAGAGGGACCACAAGCAGGGGGAGTGGGAGAGGAAGAAGCAGGCTCCCAGCAGAGGAGCCCAATGCGGGGCTCGATCCCAGAACGCCGGGATCACGCCCTGAGCCGAAGGCAGACGCTCAATGACTGAGCCACTCAGGCGCCCCTCCGCTTGTGTTTTATAATCTCATTTTCATATTACAGTTTTTCTCTTATAAAATAAGACTAATATATTTGACAAGAGAAGGTATATTTGGAATATAGACTGTTAAGCTTTTTTGGAAGGAGGCAATATGCACATTGATTTTTTAAATTTTGCTTTTGAGGGAAAAAATCTGAATTGTGTCATTGGACAAATTCTTAAGTTAATTTATCAAGTATGTCTAATTTCAAAAGCAAGCAATACTTTGGGAGGAAATAGTTTAGAAAAGTAAACTCTTCAGAATAAAATCTCAAAGTATATTAGATTTAGAAGTATTAAAAAATGTATCTATATAAGAAAATATAAATATATAAATTGTTAGTGGTAAATAGCTACACTTGAGATCAAGAATATCCATATTTAATTCACCTCTGTACCTTCCCCACAAAGTAATCCAGCTGTATTAGATGTATGCTTTGGAGAAATCTCATATCAAGTCAGTGTACGGTCATATCCCAACATCTCTGAATGGAAAACATTTGTATTCTCATAGGGACTATGAAAATTGACACTCCCCCGTATGCTTGATTGAAGTATGTCTAATGGATGCAAGCTAGAGAGTGGCTCTTGCTTGAATTGTTGCTGGATAAATAATTATGTGGGGCATTTCACTAATGATATAGTAATGGAAATAATATAAATTAGTAATATTACTAGTATTATTAATAACTGCTGCATTTATATAAGTTTTACTGTGTGCCAGGCACTTAATTCTTACAATATCTCCATAAAGTAGGTGTTATTTTGCCCATTTTACTAAAGAGGAAACTAAGACACAAGACTTTAGATTTCCTCCTCCTAACCATGTTACTGCCTTTCTAAGAAGCAATAATGAACAGATTTTTAAAAATTATTTCTGAAAGTAGTTAAATGTCATACTTACTGTCTTTTTGATGATATTCTTGATTGTCCAGTCAAAAAACTTATTTGAGTGACTACCCAGGACCTTATATGGCGTGTGTGTGTGTGTTTGTGTGTGTGTGTGTGTAAATTGTTCACCTTTGGGTCCTAAAACACACATGCATAAGTTACCCAGAAATATATATAGTGTATAAGAATTGCCACATTATACAAAAGTATTTAAGAAATGAAGAGCTATGTGTTGGTCAGCCTTCTATAAGAACCTACTTGTGAGAATTTTATCACAATATAATAAAGACTCAAAGATCAATCCCACCACAGTACAACAAATTATTTTAAAACATGGCTGTCTTGTGAGAAAGTTGGGGAAATCTTCAAGGGCAAAGGGTTGTTTTTCATGAACATCTCTCTTTAAAGGATCTCCCAAAGCAGGGATTGGCTAACAGTCTAATGGGCCAGATAGTAAGTACTTGCAAACCAGATGTTAACAACTACTCAGCTCTGCAGTTGCCATGTAAAAGCAGTCATAGGTGGTATGTAAATGAAGTGGTGTGGCTGTGTCCAATATAGCTGTTTATAAAAACTGCCGGCCAAGCCATGAATGAAAGTAGTTTGCTGACCCCTACTCTAAAGGATGTATTTAAAGAAGCAACATTTTTTTTTCTTCAGAAAGAAAGAATTGAGAGACAAGAAGGCATACCTACTAAGAAACTAAATATAAAGATAGTATACAATAAAACCATGTCTAACTTGTTTCCTAGAAAAGGAGGTACATAGCTTAACTCCTAGACAGTAATTGTGAAGTAAATCCACTTGGAGCCTGCTTCTTCCTCTTCCTGGGTGGCTCAGTCATTAACCGTCTGCCTTCGGCGTGATCCTGGCGTTATGGGATCGAGCCCCACATCAGGCTTCTCCGCTGGGAGCCTGCTTCTTCCTCTCCCACTCCCCCTGCTTGTGTTCCCTCTCTCGCTGGCTGTCTCTCTGTCAAATAAATAAATAAAATCTTAAAAAAAAAAAAAAAAGAGTGAAGACAATTCTAAAGAAGAAAAATCAGGCATGAGCTATAATACTTAGGACAGAGTGTTACTGATGCAAACAGGGATATATTGGACCAGATGGACTGAAACAGCCCCCAACAACAACATATATAGCCGCTTCAAACCCAGAAGAGATGGCTTTGCCAATCAGTAGGCAAAGGGTGGGTTAGTTGTCAAAAGTTATGGTTCAACTCTTCTTTTATAGAAAAAAGTAAATATCCCCACCTTGCACCAGTCAAAAACTTTGATTCTAGATAAAGTAGGTATTCTAGGTAAAATGTGAATAGCATCATTAAAACTTTAAGAAGAATGTGTAGAAGAATCTCTTTGTCTTTGAAGTAGGGAAGGATTTCTTAAGTTATAAAAGGTGCTAGCAGTAAGAGAAAAGATATTTTTGACTACATTTAAGAGCTTCTGTTTATTGAGAGACTACGTAAGTAAACGAAGTATGACAGTTAAAATCCAAAATCTATTTATAAAATAAACTGACAAAAGATTACTATCCAGAATATTTAAAGAACTGCAAATTAGGAGAATGATAACCTAATGGAAAAGTGGGCAAAAGATACATTGGGCATTACACAGAGTAGGAAATACAATGTTTTATAAACATGTGCGAAGCAACTTGAACTAATTAGTAACCATAGAAATACAAGTTAAAAGCACCACGTGATACCATTATAAGCTTGCCAAATAGAACACTGATGATAACAATTTGGTTAGGATGTAGGCTGTGATAATGCACTGATGGAAGCTGTATCTTTAGGCACAACCACTTAGGAAAAAATTTGACACCATCTAGTAAGATTGAAGAGGAACCTCTCCTTTTATTCATCACCCAACTCCACTCCTACCCAAGAGAGCAGTGGCTTTCAAACTATTTTGGTCATAACCCACACGGTCAGATAATATTTTACAAGGGGACCCAGCACTTCTTAGAACAAAAACAAAAGTATCAACAAAGAATGCTTATCCTTACTGCTTGTGTTACATTCTAAAATGTTCTGTTCTCTTTCACTTAAAGAAACTGTCAACAATTTCTAAACAGATTTAAGAACCAACTAATGGGATCTACCATTCAAAAACTCTTACACATAGGTACAGGGAGACATGTGCAAAAATGTTGGTATCTGCATTGTTCATCATAGCCAAAAATCCAATGCAGTTCAAATCCCAGATAGGTGAGTAAATAATAAAATGACTTAGTATTATAAGCAGTGAAAATGAGGTGCTATTTATACATAAAAATGTGAATGAGTCTTAGAAATATAATGTTGAGTGGAAAAAGCAAGTCACAGAAGTTAATAATAAAAATGAAATTTTTTTAGAAAACTGAAAGATACTCTTTGGAGAATAGCCACAATTTATGGAAGATTACATTATGCCAGACTCTTCTAAATTCCACACACGCGTGCACACGCACACACACGTGCATGTGCTTATTGAAATTCACTGGCTTTGGGACAAAATGTATGATGCTATAATATATATTTAAACTCGTGGCAAAGTTCTCATATTATGCAGAAAACAAATTATAAGTGGGAAATAATTGTGAGCTCGTTTTCATTCAGAATACACACGAATGTGCAAATACTTGACGTATCTATATTTGTGTGTACACTTATTTATCAGCATACCTATGTATTTTTATAGAGCTATTTTAGAGTCTGCTGTTACCATAAAATGCATGTGAGCCTTAGGAGCTCAGGTAAATTATTGATTATGACTTCAAAACGAACAGTCAAAATGTGACTGAAGTTTTAAAACCATCTGTGGTCATTGCCCACAGATCTTTCAGACAGGAGCATGTGCCAGGCTATCTCGGGAACATTCTGCAGCAAGCACCCAGAGAAATTTTCTTGGCATTGCATAGCTGTAAGTAGTTGGTGGCAGTGCAATTTATTTGCCAATTGACTAAGTAGAAAACCAGGTCAAGAATAAGGTAAACATAGCATAATGTATATAAACTTCTCAAATTGCTGAGTTGTACACCTGAAACTAATGTAACAGTTTGTGTGAACTATACTAAAAATAAAAAATTAAAATAAGAGGATTAAAAAATCAATGTCTTATACCTATCTTTATGTACAGTTCATCTTTGACTTTTCTTTCTAGCGTTGAATTTAGAATTGAAGTAACTAAGAGGCAATTGTATCTAGAATAATGTGGTTCTCTAACTGTTCATCTTTTCTGTTTTCGGCTATTTTTGCTTCTCAACATTTAGAATAAAAGAAAATTCACAATTACTGTTTGAACTGGGATATTAGTTTCAGACTAAATACCTATTTCTATGCTGTCTGTTGATGTTTTTCCAGCTAAAATTCTTCTGGTAGTTATGTCAGAATAAGATATGTTTTAAATGAGATTGGCTTTTAAATGAAAATCAATAGTGCATTTTCCATAAAACAAAATAGCTTTAAGAACTACTTCAGACCTTATTCCTAAAATGTAAACATTATTTTTATAGGTCCTAGGAAGTAATTTTGACTTTTTATTGCCCAATGGAATACTAAAAGGGTGTGGCAGTTATGTCTGGTAATAGGTTGTCTATTAAATGTTCTCATTGAAATGCATCCAGTCATTAAGGTAGAAAATTTACATCAGAAAATTCTGTACTTTAATAAGTTTCATAAATAAGCTACCTTATATATATATATTTTTATTTATTGTAGGTTCCTCTTACTCATTTCCCTCAAGCAAGAAATATAGTTTTGATTTCTGAATAGGTGCCCATCTTTCTCTACCACAATCCAGTCTTCCCCGTCTCCCTTACCTATGCACACATGGGTACCCCATGTGCGTGTGCGTGCTTGTCTTTGAAACCACACTTGTTTTCGACTATTGTGCTGCCTTTTGCTACCTTTCTTATGTTGATTTTTATAGCAGCCATTGTCTTAGAGTTGGTGCTTAATATACGCTCCCGTAAGTCTGAAGCAGCATGCCGGAAAGAACATAACCACAGGCAGCCTTCCCGTCCTGCCTCTGCCTCTTTCTGTATTTGTTACAATGAGCAAACTATTGAACCATACTGTGCCAAATGGAGAATGCAGAATCCATTTTGAAGATTGGAGGGATTGCATAGGAAAGCACCTATTGCTGTAGCTGGCATTGCGTAGCTTAGCAGTAAGAGTGTTAATCTATGTCATGAACTGTGAGGAGTAGGAGAATTTAGCTTGTTAGCCTGCTATTGTTTCGTGGATGTTGGCAGAAGACACAAGACTGTGGAGTCAAAGAATTTATTACAGCAATAGCACTAGCCAGAGTCAACAGTCGTGTAGATTCCTGAGTCTACATTCCCACAGGGCGATGTGAAGAAGGCCAGATTTAATAGCTACATGCACAGTGGTTTGTATTACTGGACTGAAATTGTGAACCTAGGGAACCCAATCTTTTTAAGAGTATTAAGAGCATTACTGCCCGACCTTTGCCCCAGTTTACATACTGGTCGGTGAACAAATCCATTTACTTAAGAGGGAGACCCTACCTCTATCTTCCAAAACTGTTCATAATAAAAATATCTTTGAAAAGATCGTTTGGAATGAAGGGACTTGATTAGCACTTGTACCTTAGAGTGCTTGGTCTTCCACTCTCTTGCTGGGAAATCTCCAGTGGTTTTCCAGTTCCCTTGAAAGAAAATCCCACCTCTTTATCTTGGCTAGAAGACCCTAAGTGATCAGTCTTCAGTGCATCTCCTGACCTCCTCTTCTACCATCACCCTGGCCTCTCTCTCTCTCTCAAACCCACCAACAGCCTTTGCATTTGTTCTTTCCCCAGATTATCCCTAGTTAGCTGTTTGACATTGCAGATTCAGTGTGAACCAATCAGTGAGTGAGACCTTATCTGACCGCCTCCAATATAAAGTAACTCGCCATTCTGTCACATCACTTGTTTTTTTCATGGTACGATATTTATCAAACTCATTTTATTTATTGTCTGTCTTTGACCCCTGGCTGACCCTATCACACGGAATATAAACTTGTTTTAGAACTATGGTTACATCTATGCATATGTAATTCCTATACACACAGACATACATATGTCAATTGGTATTAGCATAATACCACTTACTAGTCGGTGTCTCAGTATTTCTTGCATGAAGGGATGGGTGGATGAATTAATATGGCCTCTACTCTAGGCTTTTTTGTTCCTCCTTTTTTCCCCATGTACTTTTCATCATTTTGTGAATAATATTAGATTTTGCTATTTGATTCCTAATGAAGACCATGCACTCTCTCTAGGGTTAACAAAAACAAGACTATGGCAGTAGAGAAATGATAGTTTCCCCCCAAAATAACCTAAGCCACCTACTTGTTAAAGTTTAGTTATGCACTTTTCTATTTAATGCTATTAGTGATAAACAAACAATTCAATAGTCTGTTTGCATCCCTTGGTACTGAGAATCACAATAGGAGATTGTACTATGTGCTATGCTGTTTGTTGGCACATAGAGAAATCCTTGTTTACCTATTCACACTAATGCCATGTGAGAGGTATTTCTTGATTTGTACAAAACTTAGAAAATAAGGAATTAAATCAGCTATCTATTTGGGACCCTGTAGGTTTTGAAGAGAAGTCAGAAGTCTAGCTTTGAAATGCTGAATATTCTTCTAGTCACCCTATGACACTTGTCTTCATGTGAGAGAAATTGTTAAATGATGGACTGTAATATGAAACAGTCATTGCAAAATTTCAGCTCTTTTCTATCATTTCTTCGACTACTTTTCTGGCACTCAGTAGTTTACCTAGCAGAGGATGTATGGAAGGCTCTAATACATTTGCTAGACCCTCTTTTGGAAATACATATAGGGAAACAGTTTGATTTGTAAATTAAATGCTTTTTTATTTTTAGTTTCTGTCTCCCTTAGTTGATTCCACTAAGATGCAGGTGCTTCAAACATAAGTTGTATTTATAGATCCATATTTAACAAGGGTTCCTGTGCTAATCTTTTAAAAGACTGTGTTACTAATATTAGAAGTAGCCATTATCTAAAAGATATTTAATCACAGTTTTACAGATTAATTTTTGTGGAATTGCTATGGTTAAAATTGATTGTTTTCCAAAATTTGTTTGTAACAGCAAGCAAGAAAGGAGAACATCAAAAAAAGAGAAGCAGAGGAAAGGGAAAAACGTGCCCAAATAGCCAAAGAATTGGCAGAGAAAGAAAGACTTGAACGCCAACAAAAGAAAAAGCGCTTATTAGAAATGAAGACTGGTGAGTACTGTCAGATTTGCTATTTGTACTGGTTGTTAGCAGTTTAATGAACTTCTGTGAAAAAAGATACGATCACCTATTTGTATAGTTAAACTGTAGAGCACTTTTTTTTTTTTTTTTTTTTTTTAAGGCTCTCACCCTTTAGTTTACTAATAAGTAGTGCTTTTATTCTAACTGGTCATTGGTTGTATGTGATACCGGTCCCCTGGGTCTATCCTTGTAGTCCCAGTATATTTGCACTATTTTGACTGCTACTTCAATAACCAATCTGTAATAGTTTATGTCTATCAATAAATTAACAACTATAGAAAACTGGGAAATTCTACTGGACAAGTAATTTGTTTTTTTCAACAAAATATTCTAAGGGAGGGAAAAAGTGATGGAGGGGAAACATGTAGATTAAAAGAGTCTTAAGAGACTTATCAACCAATTGCAGTAAATGGAACTTACGTATATTCTAACCCAAATGAGTGTCAACAAAGGCAGTCTGAAAAATTTGAATGCTTTTTTTTCCCCGGTAGACATGACAATGTTGTCGTGAATATATTATAAAATATCTTTTAGAGACTTACCCTGAAATTTTACAGACAAAAATATGTCTGGGACTTCAATCAAAATAGTCTAGCATGACCAGGGAAATAGGGGGGTGTGTTGATGAAACAAGATTGGCTGTAAATAATAATTGCTAAACTTGGGTGATGGGTGCTTGGAGGGAAGGGTGTGTTCACTATACCATTTTTTCTACTTCTATATATTTTGAAATTTTCTTTAATAAAAAGCTCTTAGAAAAAAATTTAAAAGAAAAAGAAAAATTACAGTTTTACAGAAATGTATAGGTATATATTTCAAAGCTAAAAGATACCACTAACTTAGAAGCAAAGGGATTAAGTAAATCATAGTTACATTTCACTCCCCTCAAAATTCTGGCTCTTCCACCTCTAAGTCACTAAGGATTGCAGAAGGCTTTAATTAAAATCCATCAACTTCACTGCTAAATTACCATAGTTTACAACTTAGGGCTGCAAATTCACCTAAAGTTTCCCCAGGGTAGACAGAGATGCCTTCTTTGCCTTTCTTACTTTCACTTTTACAGACATATTTTATCTTTAATAAAGCAAACTGAGTACCTTAATGTATCACACGTTTCTTCCAGGAGAAAAAAATAATCATCTAAGGACAGTTTCTTGTTAGAAGAGTACACTTGAAATTCAGGAAGTGTTCTCAAAAATATCTTAAAAGTGTTAACTAAAATGGAGATCAGAAAGGTTTAACATTGATTTTAATGTTTCTGGAAATCATTTGAAAGTAATTGCTGCTTAATTTACCAACATTCTTGTATTTGAACATTAGTTCATTTAGTATTGGCCAAAGTGTCTTCTGTGTGAGTTATTGATAGCAAGCATATGGGCTGTTTTGTTTGTAGTTTTTGCCCAGACCCCCTGGTCTGTCATAGAGAGCCTCTCAGCAGTTCTGTTCTGTCAACCTGGAATTTAAAACCTGATAGGGAACAAAAATTTTAACAAAATGTTAGATCCAGGGTAATCTCAATAATGTTTTCATTTAAATTTTCCTTTTTCCTGAAGGCATTTTATTTTTAGGAATAACTAAGTTCATTTTATTTTTGCAATTTAAAAGTAATACGTTTGTGTTACAGAAAACACCTAAAAAGTAGTTGATCAAAAGACCATTACTCAGGGGCGCCTGGGCGGCGCAGTCCTTAAGCGTCTGCCTTCGGCTCAGGGCGTGATCCCAGCGTTCTGGGATTGAGCCCCACATCAGGCTCCTCCGCTGGGAGCCTGCTTCTTCCTCTCCCACTCCCCCTGCTTGTGTTCCCTCTCTCATTGGCCGTCTCTCTATGTCAAATAAATAAATAAAATCTTAAAAAAAAAAAAAAACATTACCCATAATCCTCCTATCCAAAAAGATCTCTTTTACTATTTTGGCACATCTTTCACTTTGAAAATTTTCTACTTTTTAATAATAGCCTTATGACGGTAGTGAATGTGCTGTTCAGTATCTCGCTAAACTTTCTGAATGTTTCTTGTTATTCTTGTGATTCTTAATTTGCAAATTGCAATATCTGTATCATTGCATTCACTGGATATATCTAATTTAATTTGCACTAGTCATAATGAGGTCATAGAACAATAGTTATTTCCATCTTTTCAATGTGATACATTCATGCATAAATAGTTGACGAATATTTGTTATCAGGATATGGACTAGAAAAGGATAGTTTTAAGACTTTTTGATGCATATTGCCAAATTGATTTCCAAAAATATTGTTCTAATTTCACCAACTTTTAGTATTAGTTTATGAACATGCTTTGTTTGGATATTCTCATTTTTAAAGATTTTTGTTAATAAAGTAGAAAGTTCTTTTTTGTCTTAATTTGCCTTTCTTTGAGTACTAATGAAGTTGGACATTTTTTTCAAGTATTTATTAGTCCATTTGTATTTCCTTCTTTGTGAATTGTCTTAGTCTTTTCCTTATTGATTTTTATACATGTTAACTCATTGAGCATCAATATTTACCTTTTAAATATGTTTTCTCACCTTGGCTATCTATTTTTATATCTTGATATATAAAAATGTTTTATAATTTTTGCTTTTGTGATTTTTCTCATCTTTAATTTAGAAAGTCATCTTTACAGCAATTTTATATCCATTTCAATCTTTTTCTAGCTTTAGTTATTCATAAAACTATTCTCCACTTAATTGTAATTCTTATTCATATAGTAGGGTGTATTTCTGAAATTTACTAAAACTGTTCTAATACTTACCTATCAGTTATGGTTAATAATTGGTTTATATTGGTTTCACGTGGGTAATTTTATATTGAGAATGTTCTTTTTCTTCCAGTATCGTTAACATACAGTGTAATATTAGTTTCAGGTGTACAATATAGTGATTCAGCACTTCCATACAACACCCAGTGCTCACCATGACAAGTGCCCTCCTTAATCCCCATCACCTATTTCACCCCCACCCACCTCCCCTCTGGTAACCATCAATTTGTTCTCTATAGTTAAGAGTCTGTTCCTTGGTTTGCCTCGCCCTCTAGCTCTCTCTCTCTCTCTTTGCTCATTCTGTTGTTGTTGTTGTTTCTTATATTCCACATATTAGTGAAATCATATATTTGCCTTTCCCTGACTAATTTTGCTTAGCGTTACACTCTATAGCTCCATCCACGTCATTGCGTATGGCAAGATTTTATGCCTAATATTCCATTGTGTGTGTGTGTGTGTGTGTATATATATCACCTCTCTATCTATCTATATCACCTCTTCTTTTTCCACTCATCTATTGATGGACCCTTGAGCCACTTCCATAGTTTGGCTATTGTAAATGTGCTGCAGTAAACATAGGTGCGTATGTATCCTTTTGAATTAGTGTTTTTTGTAGTTTTTGGATAATTACCCAGTAGTGCGATTACTGGATCAGATCATAGGGTAGTTCTATTTTTAACTTTTTGAGGAACCTCCATCCTGTTTTCTACAGAAGTACAGCAGTTTGCATTCCCAAGAGGACTGTACTTTTCTATTCTTAATTGTTAAAGTAGATATGAATTTTTTTAAATAAAGGTTTCTCTTGCATCTTTTGTGAATCATAGAACTTATCTTATTTGACCTGTTGAATTACCTTATAAAACTTCATACTGTATCTTCCCAAACATGCTCTGGGTCTCAAATAAGTGTAGGGTTCTCACTTGATAAAAGTTCCCCCCAAAACCTTAATATGCTAAGGTCCTTATGTGCCAGACATTTTGACATTTCCCAGGAGAGTGTTCTTCAAAGGATAATCAGGGTAACATTAATTTATATAGATGATACTAAATAAATACTTTAAGACAATATATCTTTAGATACTCTATATTATGTATGAATATTTTAATAGATTTAATCAGAAAGTCATTTAATAGGAAAGAGCTATCATGTAGAAAGCTACTTTGGAAAACATTTGAAAATTTTGGAAATCAACTTTGAGTTTCTATTTTTCCTGTAGCCTATGGGGTTTTAAAGAATCTAGGGATATATCCCAAATTTCAGAGCACCTAAATATATAGTATCCTCACCAAAGTGAAACACCTCTTCTAAAACCCTAAATAGTTGATGGTTATTCCAAATGGTCTTTAGTTTGCCTTTAAACCTAAGAAGGTTGCTAATACAGAAGAGCAAAGTAGTCAATCTCTTACTAGAGCTGCTATAGCCAAGTTAGTCATTTGTGTATCAAATATATTATTTGTTGATAACTTTTTTACATCTAAAAATAGTACACATATGCAATCACCTTTTCCTTTCAATATTAGATGTAGAATATGCTTTTTTGTCAAATCATGATTTTCGTAACATTTGGAGGCTTTATGAAGTAGAAGTCAATAAAGTAGGTTGTCTAACAATTACTGAAAATAATCTTATGCAAAATATCAGTTTTTGACACTTAACAGATACACTGGATTCTATGCATTTCCTGTACTTGACAAATTCTGTCTTTAACTGAAACGTTGTATCACTGAAAAATATAAGTGCTATGGTTTTTCTCTTCATTAGTATGTAAAAGAAATCTAATAGGTCACTCTTGTTTTATTTAATAGAAATAGTTTTTGTATTTACATGCTGGGATTACACTGATAAATAAGGATAAAGTCCCCGATGGAATGAAGTTTGTAATTCTAACTAGTCAACCAGACAACCACATGTAAAAGATAATTTCAGATTATAAACAGTTATCTGAGCTAAAACAAAGGCAGCGCAACAAGATAAGGATGCTGACATGGTGGGTGGCTGAGACAAATTTGGTCTTAGAGAACTAAGAATACTAATGTATATGGAATGTACTAATTTAAAATATTGGTTCTAAAACTCCTTAGAAATGGATAGGAGAAATAACCAGGTTCATGTTCATATCCTATACTATAAATGCTAATAGAGTTTATTTTTTAAATATTGTGAGTAGAACTCTGTATTATTTTTCCTTGTGAGTGTTCTATTTTAGTACAGAGCGTAGTACGGCTTCAGTCTTTGTGGAAGTTGTCAGCCTGGCTTTCCTAATCTTAAAAAAAAAATGTAGAAGGGTGAACTGTTGAGTTTACGTTAGCGCTTTGTCACCTCTCTAGACCAGGAACTTTTGTTCTTATTTTCGTATGTAGGGCACGCAGCCCTGAATGAGAGAGAGAGAGAAAAAAATGCTCACATAAACCCACAGGGAGCTTCCTTCTATATATTTTCATGACTTTAGCATTTTCAACATGCAAATAAGAGCTATGTTTTTTTACAGATGTACAAATTCTTTTATCACCACCTGAGGTAGCAGAGTAAATTAAATCCCTGCTCTTTCTTATCCACCATAAATCATTACCTGCCCTTGGCGAAAGAGCAGGTAACGATTTTCAAGTCTACTATTTATTATCACTATCATTCAGGATGTGATTTTTGCTAATAGAATGAAAATAAAAATAAAAATAGAATAGGGGGCTAAATTTCCCTAAGAGGAAAAACGAAGCATTGAAAATCCTCTTGTGCAACAAAACTAAGAAAGCACAGAATCTCGTATTGTCATATTATAGCTTTAAGAGGTCATTTTTCTCATTTTTGTTTTCTCTTAAAAATGAGGAGCCTGGAGGTCTCTTAAATAGTCACACATACAGTTTTGGTTATTTCTGTTGAATGATTTGTTATTACATTAAACGAGCAAAGAAATTAACTACATTTTCGTGATGTCTTTTTTTAATCGGTATGTGAATTTTGAATACATTTTCTGAGGTTGGTATTTACATTTGAGTTATTTTAATTGAGAAGCTATCCAAAGTATTAAACATCTGATGTAAGAAACTAGTAAGTATAGACACTAGTATTTATTTGTTTGAAGCGCACAGCTCTCCTTATGTGTAATCATTTCTAGTAAGACAAATAGTAATAGCAATTTTATGTGATTATGTGCAAGTTTTTCGAGACTGCCTTTCTGTTTCTTAATCATGGAAACGAATAGGGCATTTGATAATAGAATTCAGATATTACGCTTTAAGACTTCCTGAGTATGTAAGTTGATTCACATAATTTTTAAATAGCACATCAGAATGGCCTTGAAATGGACCCAGTGTTGTATAATTATGTTTTGTGGGGGAAGTAAATAAGAGCTTATTTAATGGAGCAATAAAAACTATATGAGCAGCTCCTATATTTCAGTCTTTAGGTTACAATTTGTTTATTATTTATTAGGCTTAAATGTCTCATTTGGTACAACTTCAGTCTATTAAATAAAGAGATAATTAGCTTTTAGAAATCTGTTGTTTACCCACATGGCCAAAACGGCTCCTTTGTTTTCCATTCTGCAATTTAGAATAAGCAATTAGGCCTCCATTTTAGAGGAAATGCATATTACATAAATACTACTTAGGAATGTCTCTGCCAATCTCAACAGATAGGCAATTAATGTGTGTACTTGCTTTCATAAAGGCTTTGACAATTACCCTGTCCTCTGCAGATATCATAAAACTTAGATTATTTTCCATAATGGTGTATATTCTAGTTTTGTTCAGTGGTGCTTTCAGCTTTCTAGCATTTTTGGAAATTGATGGATAGAAATAGGCCAATGGTTTTAATCATTTCTCTATTTTAGAAGAATAGAACAAATAAGATTGCCCTGGCTTTGATATATTTCTCTTTTCTCACCCTCATCTTTTATGGGACAGTAATAATAGCAACACCCACTTTTGCCACCATTTATTGATCACGTATTATATGCCAGGTTCTATATGTGTCCATTATTGCGTGTAATGCTTACAGAAAATTTATGGAACTATTTTTATCAGAGTTGCTTAATGTCTTTGTACAGGGTCACAGACTGAGCAAGCACTGAAGCCAGGTTTTCTGACCAGAGGACGTATATTTAAACTACTGTGCTGTTATGCCGTTACCATTGATGACCTAACCATAGTGCAGAAAAAAGGGACCAAAATGAATTTTAGTAATTAATAACTAGCACTAGACTTTATACCTATGTACGGAGGTTGAGAATTATCTTCCCTGGAAACGTTGGGTGAGAGGGACAGCTCTGTCTTTGGTATCATAGTCAATGGTTTTAAAGTATAGATACCCTCTTCCTTTGTGTTGGGAAGTTTGAGGAGGATTGTCAAATTAGGAAGGCTTTTCTACTCTGGTTCAGATTCCACGTTCCTTCTTCCGATTGTTCAAGCATTAGTTTATCCCAATGCCCGGAACCCTGAGGATACCATCAGCACCACTCTTCCCCTCTAGAAAAGGGTTTTGCAATGGTCTGAATAGTTCGCGGCCCAACTGAGTAGCCAGAGCTCAATAGTTGTGAAGGGAGTGGAAACGTCTGTAGTATTTTCATTACTTGACCCAAGTTCGCAGTGAAAGAACCAGGAAATTTTGTAGGATAGTAGTTTGTGGAAGGGGCACTAATACCTTGGTGTGCTTTATTTGAGAACAAATGCCCTTAGGCACCCTCACCCCCGCCACCAGCTCTGCCATTTAATAATTCATTTTCTGATGGTGTTAGGAGACTGATATTCTATGAATAGTATCAAGGAGTGTCCAGTGGGAAATTTTTCCGAGAGTGTTGTTGGTAGTTACACAGGTTTTCATTTGTGTGCAGGAATGTCTTTCACTGGAATAGCACAGTTTCAATTGGGAAAACTCATTCCGAGTCCTGCCTCTATGCGCACTAAGACACATCTTCTCTGTGCGGCTGGGCAAGGCCCACACAGCATCCTCTGTCTCTTTACAAAAGTCTCTGAAAAGAAAAGTAAGGAGAGGAGGCTCTCGACTTCTCTAGCACAACATTATCTTGAAACTGAGATTTTTTTTTTTTTGTAACTTTCTTGAGTTCTGTCACTTGTCGTTAAACATCTTTATGGTACATCTTCATACTGATTGGCTTACTGTTCATCCAGTATTCAAGAACCATTTTGAAAAGGGTCATTGCCCTTCTGAGTATTCTGTAACATTAGCTATAGGCTGAGTAGAAAATGACTCCAGTTTTTTGTTGTTGTTGTTTAAATTTGTTTTGTAATGCAAGATTAAATGCCAATTATCATAAACTTTTTGGGGGGCAAAATAATTTCAATCTTCATGGTGTCACATGGGTTACTTCTAAGAATTTTACCAAACTCTTTATGACTATCACTTAACTTACGACTTTTCTATTACCAAGCACAAATTCACCCTGTTCGTATTTGAGGGCAGAAATCCTACCAATCTTATTTTAATCTTAGTACCATATGGAGGACATTATAACTTTGACAACATAGGCTACAATCACAGTGCATCTTTTGTGTGTGTGACATTGACTACTCCTTACGTAACTGTCCCTCCATCCCTTATTTACATGGTGTGTTCTTTCCAAACCAGTGAACTGTTGTCATGATGAGCCCTCCCATGTCACATTGCCAGTTCTCAGTAGTATTAGTATTTGTAATTAAATTTATTTTTAATTTTGGAGATAGACTGTATTGTCTTACTTTCAGTCATAACCATAGATCTCTCCATTTTTTTAAGAAACTTATCCCACTTCTATTACTTAATCCATACTCTTTACACATCACGTAAATGTCTGTTTTTAGCATTTACCTTGAGAAACACAGTCCTCCAGAGAGAGACAGACTTTTGAACTTGATTGGTGCCTGCATCGAGTCCAGTCCAACACTTCTAAAAAGAAAAAAAAAATTATATCACAGTTGAAAAAGAGGTGAAACGTATGCCACCAGTCAAAAAGCTAGTAACAACCAACCAGACAAAATGGTAAAAGAAACTGGATTGCTTAGGGTTTGGGGCAGCTAAATCCACTCTGTCTACAACCCCTTTGCAATCCAAAAATGCAAAATTGCCCCTGAAAACCAGAAGTTTTTAAGTAACTTCAGTGCCCAAGCTCATTTGATGCCAGACCTGGCCTGAACTGACAGGAGGCCCCATCGAAGCCGAAATAATAATGAGTTTAATTAGAGGATGCTGCCCTAGGTTATTCTGGATGTGGTGGTGTTTTACAGCGTATTCACCTTTTTGACCTTCATACAGTCTGCAAAAGAGATTCTAAAACATCTGACTGTAGAGTTTGTGGATAAGAGACTCCAAACATGTACTTCTCAGTGACGGCTCTCTGACTCTGTTGAATTGGTTATAGCATCCCCTCTTTCCCTCAGGCACACTCATTCCTACTTCTTTGTGTTTATCTCTGGTGTCCTTTTTGCCATAAATACCTTTCCTCTAATTCTTAACTGAATCTAACAATAATGTTTGTTTTAATTCCAGTGTTCTCTAAAATGTCTTCTCTGAATATTTGTCCTTGATGATAGTCTCTTTTTGGTAAACCATTGTAGTCTTGCTGTATAACTTAACATACGGAATATTTGGTTCCACTCATTTCATTTGCTTTTGTCTTATGTTGTTAATCAAGTGAACATTTTTCAAGAAATTGGCCTTCAGCAATTTTTTATCTCATAGGACCTAGCACGCAGTATGTGCGTAGTAAATACCACAGAAGACACACATAAGATTTGTCAAACAGTTGATAAAAATATAACTGGTCAAATGACATCTCTTCCATTTTGTGTTCAGTTTAGCATGTTGTTATTTATGTGTGAAGTAAAAATATAGATCAAACTACAGAACCTTGAGCCAAATTAGCCGGCACCTGTTTTTATAAATAAAGTTTTATTGGAAGATAGCCACGCTCATTCCTTCACATATTGTCTGTGACAGCCTTGGCGCTACAGGTGCAGAGTTGAGCAATTGGGACACAGGCCATATGTCCCACAAAGCCTAAAATATTTGCTATCTTGTGCTTTACAGAAATAGTTTACTAACTCCTGATGGTGATCAGTAATCTATAGAGACTATTTTTTTATTTTTATGGCACAATGTAAAAAAAAACAGACAAGCAAACAAACCTATTCCGTTAACTTTTCTCTTTTCTTCCTGTAACCAAAGGCATGCATTTGCAAAATGGCCAGTGTGTGTTAGAAAATGAGTATCTTTGGGGCACCTGGGTGGCTCAGTCAGTTAAGCAGCTGCCTTCTCCTCCGGTCATGATCCTGGAGTCCCAGGATCAGGATCGAGCCCTGCATCAGGCTTCCTCCTCAGCAGGGAGTCTGCTTCTCCCTTTGCCCCTTATCTCCTCCTCTCTCAAATAAATAAAATCTTAAAAAAAAGAAAAGAAAAGAAAAGAAAATGATCTTGTAGTTAAACAAAAATATTGATAATAATGATAACTGTTAGGGAAAACTTAATCTTTCAGCACAGAAAGAGAATCATGTGATTTTTAGATTCTGTTAATTTAAAATGAAAAGTTGTGCAGTTGAACTTTTGAAATGCTAGCAAGCATCTGGACTGCCGATTGTTCCAGTCACCAATCCAGCACAACTATTGTGCTCTTATCCTTTTATCCCAGCTTATAGTCCCCAGTATTGCTGTACTATTGTTTGTATATCTTTTGAGATGAAAATACCAATGTGTCAAAAGGTCATAGGGGAAGCCAGGTTTTTATTTCTTTATTAATAGGCTGTCTCTTTTCTCTTCCTATTTTTGGTCATTTTGACATTAAATTCTTAAAGTTGAAGGAAATCCATTCAGTGGTGCTGAACTTGGTCATGAAGGTTGCTAAGTCTAAAGTGATTATCTTGCCATTTTAAAAAAGGAACTCAGTAGTATTTGGCTTTTGATGATGAATAAATAAGCCCTAGGGCAGACGGGGAAAATTAAGCAGAGAAATTGAATATTTATGTGTTACTTGAAAATGGTATAAATAGGCATTAGTGTTTAGATGAAATTAGACATTATTTTGTAATAGGATTTTAAAATATTGTTTCCTGGATAGCTTCCTTCCTCAGATAGCCAATGTTCTTCAAGAAAATTAGAAGCAGCATAATATTAACAGAGTTAACATTGAGGGCAGCCTTAACACAAGCTAGGATGCCCCAAGGCAGGAAGATTTTGACAGACTAGTGTAATAACAGAAAATAGATGACTGACTGTTTTTGGAATAAGCAATTCTTGGGAGGCCATTGCCTGTGTAGAATGAACTGTCATTTATAGAACTTCCACCAATAATTATCATTAATGGTTAAAAGTGACAGTAATTTTAGTCCAGCACAATCCTTTGAAGGTTTATTTTTAAACTTTTAGTGCTATCCATGCAGTAACTCTTGCAAAGTCGAAACATTTTTTTGTCAAATTAGTGTTGAGTTAGAGGCTCCATCAGGAACTTGCAAGTGTTGTGTGAAGGTTCAGTGCCCTTAGAGGCTGGATAGTTTCCCTCCAAAGTCATCCTGACTTTGATTCTCTGACTTGCCATTAGTTCTAAGATTTTAAAAGTGTGACAGTTCCTCTTTTTTACTGCAAAGCAGCCCTCAAATGTCGTAAAGTCAAGAAGGTTGGTGAACCAAAGGGACTATTTTAATTCAAAAGCCAAGAATTAAGAGAAAGGTAGTCTTTTTATTGTACTTCAGGTGTATTTTATAAGTGTTGATTCTACTAGGGCTGGATTGCAGTTATGATCTCTGGTTTCCAGTGGCTAGTCTTGATGCTAATTAGATTGCATTTTCCCTTGGATTCACATGTGAATAGAAGTTTTTGTTTTGTTTTTGTTTTACTTTGCCTTCAGTTATTTTAATGTTTATTGTGGAACAGTATTGATCTTTCAAAAAAGTGTAGTGCCTTTTGGTAGAGTCACTCAGTATTATTTCTTGAATGCATGGAATGTTTTTACTAGATAAATATTAAATTAGTCAATGAATAGATCTATTAAATATTTTAATAGATTATCCTACCATTTTGCTGTGCCTCTGTTGATTAGACTCTGATTTCAGCTTTGGTGGAGGAAAATATCATTTATGAAAATTAAAATACCTTTCATTCTTGCAAAAAGACCCTAATGCTGCTCACGTTCTCCATAGACTGCAGCCTTTCTAGGGACCTTATTGGTGGGATTCCAAAGGAACTTGGCCTGAGGAAACGTGGCATTTGGGTTATACTTTGTTCCGATTGATTCTTACATCTTGACACTTTTAAGACATACAGCATTGCAATGTGAGGAAATGCTGTTTCCTAAATCATGGTATCTGCTGAGACTGAACGTAAAATGTCTTAATGTTATATTTGGAGGCACAGTGGGGAGTTTAAAAACTGTTCCTCCTCTACTTGGAAAATTAGGAGAGCCCAAATGATGCTGAGCTTTGTTCAGAACTGCTTTGCTCATGGTGTGGGAAAGCTCGGGAAGGAGTACTGTTTTTCAAATCTTTCTGCTCACCCATGAGAAAACTCCCATTTTATGTTTGGCGCCATCTTATTTCTAACACATGGCACTTGGATGTGATGGAAATGGAATACTAACTGAGTCGCCATTCATCAACTCTAAACAGGGAAGGTAAGAAAGGAGAAGAATCTCCGGCAGTGTTTAGCAATGTTAGAATCTCAGGAACTCTTAGAGATAGAAAACTTTCCGTCCGAGTGTTACAGCTTAGCTAGGGAGGCTTGTGTGCCTGCGCGCGCTTTGAGCCTGCGCTCATTTAAGTTCGGTTAATATTGAAAACAGAAATGAAACGTCTTAAAAATTTGGTGTATTCCTCCTCGAAACTTTTCAGAGTCCTCTGTGGAATAAAGGTCTAGCTTAATTCATTAATTAGATGATATGTGTCTTTTATAAAATACAAGAAAAGTGGAAAGTGACTTGAAGCATTTACCGAGTTACTTTGCATGATACTTCAGCTAATGTTCTAATTTGGCAATAAAAGATTTGCTTCTTTAAAGAGGAAAATCTAACATAATATGTCTCAATTAATAAATCTTATAAAAATAAAACTCTTGTATATAAAATTAGCCATGTTTTTAAAAGAGAACCTTTTTAAGTGAGCTGCTGTTTATCTTCCCATAGCAGGTGTTTAATAAGCATTTTAAAAATATTTATGGAATTCACATCTGTGGGGTGGAAATTCCTCAGTTGTACATACTCTATCTGAGCCGACCACTTAGAGGTACACTTGGCCCAATCCTCGGATGAGATATGGCATCTGTCCAGTTTGTTTTATGTGCTCTTGTAGTATCGGTAACAAACAGGTATTTCACGGTCAGAACAAACTCAGGTGTGCAAAGATGTAAGTTGTTATAAATGAAGTTTCATTTCTGACTCTGCAACAGCCGCCTGCCTAATGGAAACAGCTTAGTCATTTCTCTCTGAGTATGTGTTTCAGCTCAGGAATGCCAGCGTCGGATTCAGTTATTCTTGTTTGAAATCCGCGTCCATGCTCTCTTCTTGTCCTCCTCTCTCAAACGGATGCCAGGCTTGAAAGCCAGCTCGCGGGCACTTCTAGCGGCGTGCACTCTTCTTGATTCAGTTCTGACTGGCCCAAACCAGCCTCCCTACGCTGACATAATTTTTTGTGTATTCTTTTGGTAAGAGTGAGGTCTCTCACTCTTGAGTGGGAATCCAGATCTGCTTGGCTGCTCTTGGACACCTCCTCTGCTCCCGGATGCTGGCGATACTCAGAGTTGTCTCTGCTCTGCACTTGGATTTGCACTTTATCTCTGCTCACTTCTTTTTGTCCCCAGCCAGTGCCCCTAGAAGTCACTGTGCTCCTCCCGCAGCGCACTTCTGCGGGGGCTTCTGCAGCCTTTTGCTTAGGTTTGCCCCCGGCCCCTTCCCTGGAGCGCGTGCTGCATCCGCACGGTGCAGCGGTGGGCCCGCCGCTCTCCCGGGGCTGCACGCTGGACACAAGACACTTCCACTCTCGGATTCCACTCCCTGTCACTCCATGTGAAATCCTACTCTGAGTCCCATTTCCTCCTGGAATGAGGAGCTGTGTGCAGGGTTCCTGCACTTCAGGAAACCTCCTCCTTTCCCAGTTTCTTTCCCAGCAGATGGGGGCAGCTTTTCCATTTCTGTACAACCTGCGAATGTGATGTGCATTCTCTCCTATGCGGATAGTTCCAGTGTTGAGAATAGTCCTTTTGGCTTCCGCCTTAGAGTAGAGCCAGGGAAGGTGGGTTGGCCTCTGAGCAGTAGTGCCCAGACTTCTACTGGTCCTCTGAAATGCAAAATCTTGAATTAGGTGGATACCAAATGAACATAGTATAATGAACCAGGGCTTCCAAGTCTGGAAATCCACTGGGCTGTCTAAATTAAGACGTGGAGGCATGAAATTCATATTTGGACAGCAACGAATAATGTAGCAGGCCCAAAATGCCCTTTGGGTAGAGCTGCAGGAAGCGGCGAGGCTAAATTGGAAATCGGGGGAGCATGCTAAGCATTAGAGTTTTGCTTTATCCTGGAGGCACTTTGTAAGGCAGTGAGCGGAGCAGTGATAGGGTCTTCTTTTAGAGAGATGGCTCTGATGGCAAGAATGCACGCAGAGGCTTAGAGGATCTGGCGCGAGTAGAAAGAGTGAGACCAGTTAGGGGACCATTGCAATTTTGTAGGAGCTAAATACCTACAACCTGAACTCTGATGTACTGAGAAAGAGAAGACAGATGTGAAAGGCAGTTTAAATTGGTACCAGTAGGGCTTTGTAGCTGATGATGTGTGGGGAACACGGAAAAGCTTTCGGGACAGGGTAGATGATACCTGTCTGAGCTTTAGGACATGTTGATTTCACATCTCTAATGTAAAGCCTTTTTATGTGGGGCATAATTTCACCTGAAAGGGCCTGGCATAGGATATGAAACACAACTGCACATATACGTTAAACTCTTTTCTAGAGGAAGAGAACAAACTTCTTGGTTAAGAGAGACAGTTTGAGCATCTTTTTGTAGCTACAGCAACCAAGAACAGCTGAAAACAAATCCTGTCGGCTCGTAAGGGTAAACTAGGGGTGGGCGTCTCAGGGAGCGGCTGACTGAAGCTTGTGATGCCTGTCAGGTAAAACGGAGAACGTATCCCGTTCTCCCCTCGGAGGAGAGAGGGGCAAGGCCACTCCTTACTTTTTAGCGGAAATCAGCTCAGGCCTTCAGTTCCAAGACTCTGGGATTCTTGTTATTGAAGTTTGCATTCACATTTATCTTTTCTGTCCTATGTGATATTGTTTTAGTTCGTATTTTGTGAATTTTTAAAAAGCATCGATCACACCCTACCTAGCATTCCAAAAGGTACTCCCAAGGCTCCTGCGTGATTTGCTCTTGCAGTTTTACGTTTCTGACAACCAATTATAAAAATTGGTCTTGGAATACCTCCTTTATTAACAAAACTGGTACTGTAGTGGTAAAAAGAAATTCTTCCTATCAAAAGGTTTTCTCCAACAAATACTTATTGAACACGTATCATGTTATGGGTACTTTCCAAGGCCCTGGGGATATAGCAGGAAACAAAACCAAGTATCTCTGCCCTTGTGGGTCCTGACGTAGAAGACAGACGATGTTTAAGATATATAGTGTCACAAGTCAGTAAGTTCTAAGGAGGATAAGATGAAGCAGGGATGAGGGATAGGAAGTGTGCAAAGGAGTGACATTTTAGATAGGGCAGTTTCTTTCCCTTGCCAAAGTTCTTGGTCCTACGGACAGTGCTGTTACTGTCTTCGAATGCAAGCGGCGGCCTGTAGTGTGGAGTGCTCCGGCCTAGGGGATGGGGTGACCAGCATTCCAGCCCCGCCCCACTGGTAGCTAAAGTGATAGTAAACACGCCAGTTAGCTTCCCGGAATATAAGTCTCCTTATCCGTCAAAGAAGGCTCCTTCTAACCCTGCACATTCCACCTATGTTCTGTAAGTCACTTTTTAAATAAAAACACACCTGAGCAGTCAAAATTTGTCTAGGCCCTCCACTCACTCATTCTACAGCACTATCCTCTATTAAAATACAAGCTCTGTTATAAGACACTTTTCGTTTGGCAGGAAATTAAGAGTCTCTCTTCCCATGCAGTATGTTTTTTGTTTGGTTTTGCTTTCCATTTGGTTATAGGACAATTTTATTTGAAAGTTAACCTGTTTAGAATGTTTTCCCCACACTTTTGATTAGTCCAAGTGAGGCATGGGCTTAGATAAAGTTACTAATTTGGGGAATTTAGGAAAATGCATACGTGTGCCAATATGTATAAGGACACATCTTTTCATAAATGAATTATCTCTTACATCAGTTACTAGTTTGCTATCCATGCTTTCCTAATTTTCTGAATGGAATGTGTTTAGTATATATGTAGAGCAGAAATGAAAATGTTATATATTACAGAATTGGCTGACCTTTTTACAGACTGACGACTTCCCATTTTCCCTGACAAATACTCAATCAGCACTTCAGTCTATTAAGAGCAGAGCTTATTAACATGCATAAACTAGCAGTCTGATCTAGTTATAATACATCTTTAATGTGTGACTTACACAGCATAGTGTAGCTCCTTAGTCTTGTAATAAAAGGTAGAGTGGCCTCCAGTGATCAACAGGGTTCCGAGATCAATTTAACCTGGGTAAAACCTTTATCCATAACAACTGTCATTAGGAATGACTAGCATTTCAACTAATTAGCCCACCATTTACAACCCATAAGCTTCTCACAGATGGTAAATGTTTATAAACACCCACAGATGTGTGCACAGCTGACTCTCAGTTATCCGCAGGAATAGGGGACATAGATAATTTAGATTCACTTACAATGCAAACCACTCATTTTAGCTAGTTTCAATCTCCTTTCTCTTTGGACTTTTTACCACAGCTGTTAATGAAGTAGCAAATTAACTAATGTAATTTCAACTTCTCCTGCTATTGATGCACATACCCTGTGGTAGAAGCACTAATACGTACATATGTGGTCACGAGATGGCTGGCAAAAGGATGAAAATAGGACCCACAAGCTTAGATAAATGTATTAAGCAATGGAGAATTGTTCCTACGTGCTGTTGGCTGTATGTCTAGCTCCTGCCTGAACTCCTTGGAACAGAAGAGAATTTCTCCCTAAATTTGAGATAAACGAAAAAACACCATTTCTTTTGGCACTTTATGTCCTGTGTTAACAGTCATTTTTTTCTAGATAATTCTTTCCTTAATTTAGCCTCAATTTTTCATTAAAATGTCAGCCTATCTACTGTCTCGTGCTGAATGAAGATGAAGAGATATAAATATAATAACCCAAACACCATGAAGTTATTTCTTTGCCTTATTTCCTTCAGCCTAAAGAGTCTTGGGTCTTGCACTTCTTTTGTACGTTCTTAATCTAAAACTTTCATTTATTGTCCTTTGTGCACTGGGTGTATTTCACTTGTCCAAGAAAGTTTAAAGGCAGTATTTGATAGAGCTCACCCAGAGACGGGAGCTGTGTGAAGATAACAGAGTCTGCAGAATGTGCTGTGAAAGGCAACCATTTTATTTCCTGGCGACCTGCAGAATGTATACTGTCTTCAGGCTGAGGCATTCATAAGTTAATACAGTTGTTTTCCAGAGTTTCCTTACTGGAAACTTATTGGAACTTATTTATTTATTTATTTCAACTTATTGGAAAGGAAAATTAATCATTCCATAACTGCATGTTAGGAATATTTCGGAGTGTTTAAAGAAGAAATTAAATACATTAAATGGTGACTAAAATTAGTGTCAAGAACTTGACTGCTGGAAGAATGCAGCACTGAAGAAAGAAATCTTGCAGTATTGGAGCTCGCCAGTAGACATGTAACTTTTCAGAAAAGTGATATACTAGTTTTTACTGTTTTTTATTCAACAGGATTTGTAAATACTAATAGGTCATATAAGAATCGTATTGGATATTCCCTAGAAAGAAAAGTGACTGGGAACTCAGTGCTTTGAGATTATGAGATCCTTTTATACATACTTGCCTTTGACAGTTTTCCTCTGCTTGAATAGGTGATACCATTCACTGAGATAAGAAATACGGGAGGAAGTAGAATTTGGGGGAAAATGATGATGAATTCCATTTTGTAGATGTTACCTTTGAGATATCTATAGAACACCCAAGTTACCTTGTCTCAGTGATTGGGTAGGGGTGAGGGTAACTCAAGCCAGTTTGCCTGAGACTTCCCATTGTTAGCACTGCAAGTGCTGTGTTTCAGAAAACCCCTTAGTCTTTGCCAAATGTTGATTGTTGGTCACGGTAGTAGGGGCTCAGGAGTAGAGCTTGTGCTGTTAATAAAAACTTGGAGTTCTTAATATACGAAGTTGTGGGATTTAATAAACTGCTGATGGAGAATGTGAGGAATGGTGTACATGTGGGCCAAAGAAGAAGAGCCAAGAAAAGCTTGAGAAGGAGTCACCATGAAAGTTGTAGGGAACAAAAATTCTGACATCACAGAGCCCAGGGAAGAGATCATTTCAAAGGAGAAGAGTTAGTCTACATTGTCAAATGCTACCAAGAGATCTTATATTAAAGAGAATGACAGCTGTCCCATTGACTTCAACTAAAAGGGGAAGGTTAAAGGGTTGATAAATGAATATGGGAATTAAGACTGAGATGTAAGAAAGGTAATAACTAGAGGAGATTTGAGGTCAAGAGAGGGCCAAGCAGGTGTTTAAATTTGTTTGGATGTAGTGGGGGGAATGAGAAAGGAAGGGAGATTGGGGACTCTGCTCAATAGAACAAGGTCCTGAGGGCAGCAGGAACAGTGCAGAGGATAAGATAACAGTGCAGGTGGAGGAAATTGCGTTGGAAAGCAACATGCTCTGCTATTGTGATGGGTGGGAAGAAAGAAAGGCTCGTCCAGGTGTAGATATGCTGGTAGATTTGATGTTAGGAAATTAAAGGTATTTTTGTCAAGGGGTTTCTATTTTATATCTGAAAAGAGGAAGTCCTCTACTGAGGAAGGACAGTGGTTGCTTGAGAGACTTGAGGAAAGTGTGGAAGCATTGAAACAACCTCTATCATGGAGTGGGAGTGAGAGCCTCCTGGTGAAACATAGGAGGTGTGCTGGATAGCGTCAAGAATTCAGCTGAGGTCGGCAACTGTGATCATGTACTGGCCCTGATCCTGCAGTTAATATTTTTCACCAGGATTACTCAGCAGCTGGTATATAGTTTCAAGAAGATGGAATTTGGGGTTCATTTATATTTTACTGGGAGTCTGAAAAAGGACATCAGTGGAAGAAGTAAGATACTGGCTGGTGAACCATGATCAAAGCAACGAACTATAGAGTATTAGCAGACACGCAAGGAATGAAGACCTTGGGGTCAGGGCTTTGGAGATTTCCAGGGACACGTGACGAAACTATTGAGGGAGAATATAAGAAGGGCAGGAGTCAGAACAGTTTATATGAGTTTAAGTTATTATTAATAAAATAGTTGTGGGTGGAGGCAAAGTTCAGTTATGGATGTGAGAATGAGTAATGGACCATTAAAGAAAAGAATTGGTCCCAAAGATCTCATTTGCTGTTAGGTAAGTTGTTCATGAGGGGTTGGATTCATGGTGGATCACGGCAGAGCTTGGCTGGAAAAAGAAGATCGAATCAGATGACCAAGTCTATCTTGAGGGGAGACTAGTACACAATTAGGTGACATTGACCCAGAGGGATGGCAGTGATATAACCAAATGACATTTCTCAAAGCATTCTTTTTACACCCAGGAAAAGAAGTGATGCTCTGATGTAGCAGTAAAGATGAGGGAGAAAACTACCTCCCTCTCCTCTGCCTACACTCCTACACACACATAATGTTCGAGAGGATGAGCGACATCTAGGAAGGGGCAGTGGAGATCATCTGTCCAGTTTCTACGTAGAGGTGAAAGGAATGTTCACTGAAGACACTGAGGAATAGAAAAGTTGCTTATGCTAATAAATATTGAGGAAGTAAAGACCAGGAAGAACTTAAATTTTGGCCAGTTGTGACCAACAGTGATAGTGATAGTTGTTTAGCTGACCTCAAGGTTTTAACCCAACTATAACCATTACCCAATGAATGGGTTGTAGGGAGGGACCATGAAGCCACAGGCAGACTAGACTGATTCTAGTATTTCTAGATACTCTTGGTCCTTGGAGACTTGGAAGATGTCTCTGCCCTTTCTCTGTGGGGAGGGAGTCTTCTGTGACCTGCATCTCATCTATTGCCAGGTTCCAGAGAAAGGGAGCAGGTTTCTAGTGAACTGGGGGGAACCTAACCTGTGCTTGTTGATTGAGTTACCAGCTACGAAAGCCATTGTCTGTTTGTACCTCAAGGCATTTCCTGAAAAAACACCTCCAAGTACAACTCAGCTAAGCTAAGGATCTGAGTACTTCTCAGCATGCAACACCTCTATGTTAAGAAAAGCATATAATAGAAAGAATCAGAAAGATACTGGTTCATACCTCCCCTCTATTACCTACCCATGGTAGGGTTTTGGGAACATTCCTTCACTTTGCTGAGCTTCAGTTTCCCTGGCTTTAAAATCGATGTGATAATAGTTATTTTGCAGGGTTGTAGTGAGAAATAAATCAGGAAATTTAGGTAAAATATTCCACACAGGCATTCACTCAAAGTGATGGTTCCTCAGATATCTTAATTCATATTTAGATTTTTTTTTCTCATGTACTCTTTTCTCAATAAAATTGTGCTCAAACATACCTAATATCAGGTTTTATTTGGGGGCTTCTGTATTCATTTTGTCAGTTTTTTTGTAGTTGAGAGGAAAATCTTCCATTGTTCACTTGAAAGAGTTTAGCACATTTTTGCCTCCAGTTTCTTTGCAATTGTTAATGAGTTCACTGAAAGTTCAGTTGTCTCCCACTTTCTTTTCTTTTCTGTGTTATTTACTTTCTCCGGAAGCATATGTCAATTCCTTTCCTCCCCACTTTCCTCTCATTCAGAGTTGCCTATTGTCTTTGCAGACTTCCTTTCTTTGAAAAGTATGTTGCTGTTACTCTGATGAGGATTTTTACATTCTTCAGTGTGTAATATTAATGCCACACTTGTGCATCTGGTTGGGGAAGGAATGGGGAGGGAATACCGTATTTGTGCAGAATAAATCTGTATTTCTCCTTCAAAATAAACTGAAAAAAATAATACTTTGAGCCACAAATTCATATTAGAAATGAACCTAGAACTCGAATCTAGTAAACTAACTTTGGGCACAGTTGGCAGCAGCGAGGTGCCATTTAAGAATATTCCTGGCACTCAGAATGCTAATATACAAATTTCCACTGTTTACTGTGTCATCCACAGAGTCTTTCAAAGTGCAATTAAAACCTGTCTTCAGAAATCTAAGTGCAAATACGGGTATCAAAGAATACCCCCTGCAATCATCACTCGGCAGCCATAGCTATACCTCTCATCCACTGTCTCTACAGTAAGCAGGCTCACAGCACTCTGCTTTCTGTTTGGGGACCTTTATCACACAGGTAGTCACAGATTTTGTGCTGAAATTGCCCTTAGACTGTAAGTCCCATGAGAACAAGGGTTGGGGCTGGTTTCAGTGGCTGCCACGTATTCCTTAGCGCTTACGTGTGGGATTGACTTGAACTACAGATTTTATAGTTGTATATTTCCAACGACTTCTTGGACAACGCAGTTTGACTATTCTGCCAGCACCTCAAAATCAATTCATCTAAAACCTAACTTATCATGTTCCACATAAAATCTGATTTTCATGTTCTCATTTTGGGTTAATGATACCACCAATTTCCTAGTCACCCAGGCTTGACACCTTCACACTATGCCAGCTTTAATCATGGTGAAGTACAGTTTTGATTATTTCACACCTTTCAAAACCATTCTATGGCAGTTCTTAAGCCTTGAATCTCAGCTCCCTGGGCCTCTCTTCCCGACCTTTCCTCCCCCTCTTCCTGTGTGCACCATATGTTGCTGTCAGCACTTGACTGTTGGGGCCCCTCTGGGCACCATTCAGCGTCCAGGTATGCTCGCCGAGAGTGGCCCCTCATGGCCTCAAGTCCATTTATCCCAGCTTCTCCTGAAGGAAATTCCTGTGAAATTACTACTGTCCCCTAGTTTACCTTCCTTTTTTTTTTTTTTTTAATTCAGGGTATTGAGTCAAACATTTTCATCTTCTGTATATGAAATCATTCCATTCTTTGTTCAAAACTTTGAGAAACAAAGCCATTGAAAAATATTTTTCAAAATTCCTCACTCATATAGTGAGAAAGTATCAAGAAAATATTAAATATTGAAATAGTCTAGAAAATATTAAAATATTAAAACTAGTCTAAAATACATCCTAACATATTTTCCACAGGAAGTAAGCAATTGCCAAACTTAAACACTGTCAGCCTGATTTCTCAGAGTAAAGTGACACTCTTGTGGGTAACAGGTGAAACTGCTACTCGGAAGTAGTGATGTTATGCCATGTAATTAACCTTTTCCTATCTGGGTTACTGTGTGGTTAAAGGGCCATGGGTGTTCAGTGTGTGTGAGTCACATCTTGCTAAATGCCGTTATCATTTCGCATCTACATATATATTTAAATAGATACATGATCTTTCCCTTGACAGTCTATGTTTTTGCAACTGCAGGCATCTGCTCAGCATCCTCGTCCCTACGTGATACACAAGGACAACTTCGGCAACATTATTTTTTTAAACCAAAGTCAACACTGGTTTTTAAATTTTGCTTTCTTTAGTAATTGCTAGAATAGGTCACTGTGATCAAGCTAATCAGAGTTGGGCACTTGAGTACTTACATGGGAGACATTTTAGCAAACATTTAGCACTGGAAGAATGATTAAGTAATGTCTTTTTCAGCAACATGTGGTAGAGTAATAGCCAAGCAAGGAGTCTGAGAATATCTTCCGCTTTATAGCTAATATCTGTGTGTGGTCATTGAAAGGTCTATATCCAATGTCCTTATTGATCAAAGTAGTAATTGACTTTTTTCACTTGGTATATTTTGGAGGTAGTCCATACGAACAATTTAAATATGCTTCGGGATGTCTGAGTGGCTCAGTCGGTTAAGCGTCTGCCTCCGGCTCAGGTCATGACCCCGGGGTGCTGGGATCAAGCCCTGTGTTGGGCTCCCTGCTCCACGGGGGGCCTGCTTCTCCCTCTCCCTCTGCCCTCCGCTTGCTCATGCGCGTGCATGCTCTCTCTCTCTCTAATAAAGAAATAAAACCTTTAAAATAAATAAATATGCTTCATTATTTTTTCACCTCTCAATATATTTTAATATTGTGAATATCATAGTTTACTTAGTCTGTCTCTTGCTGATGGGCATTTAGGCTGTTTCCAATCTCCTGATATTATAAACAATGTTGTTTTGAGCATCCTTGTACATACTGCCTTGCACACATGTGAGTTATAAGTGGGATAATTTTCTTAGAAAAAATTATTTCATCAAGTGGTATGTGCAGTTTTATTTGTGATAGACTGCTAAATTGCATTCTAAAGAGGTTTAGTTCTGTATTTCCACCAACAATGTGTGGAGTGACCTGTTTTCCAGCCTATACCAATTATCCTCACTTTTTATTGCCATGCTGATAAGTGAAAGATGATCTCTCACTGATGTGTTTGGAATAGCCTTAATTATGAATGAGTTTGAGTGTGATATTCTCTGTATAAAAGCTTTGCTTATTTATTTTAATGATGGGTTTCCTGAACATACCATTTGCCTGTTTTTTTTGTTTTTTTTAATTGATTTTTTTTCCTGAGTCATAATTTCTTTATTTCAAGAAAACCAGTAATAAGGAATACCCGTGTTTTAAATTTTTTTCTGGTTTCTCCTTTTATTGTTTGTATAAACTTTGTTCTTATTATTCTTTCAGTTTGCAGACAGTGTAGTAAAATCTGTATGACATTTGGGTATTTAGATTTTTTACAAGAAGATCTTCCCATTCCAGAAGTAATGAAAAATATACTTTTACATACTGTCTGCTGTACTTTTGCAATTAAATTTTTTAATGTTGAAACGTTTTATCTACTTAGAATTTACGTTGGTTTAAGCAGCAGAGTGGGACCCAGATAAAACATTGTCGCCATAATGCTTCTTGGACATTTTCTTATCCTCTACTGATTTGAAATGCCACATTTATCATAATCATGAATTAAATTTTTGTGTGTATTTGATATGAATTCTCAAGGGCAGTATATACTACACATCATTTTCCAAGCTTATTTTACCACAAAACTACCCTCCCTTCCCCCCCACCCCCACACACACACACATTGCTAGTCATGGGACTACCATTCTTTGGTACACACTTTAGGAAACTCTTTCTTATTGAAATTTTGTTTTTTAATGTGGCATGTCTATTTAATACAGCCCAGCTAAGTTTTTGCTATATCATTTTGTAATAACAAACTCATTCATTGATTATATGGGCACTTGTAAATCTTGTGCCTTAAGTATGTTGACATTCCAAAAATGGTGTGCCCTTTTTATTTGAAAAGAGAATTAAAAGAGCACACAACTAACTTATTTTCCTGTAATTTTGCTATTTGTTTACATTAGTTTTAAAAATGAAAGAACTCTAATAAAAGATTTCAGAAGAAGATAGATTGGATATCTTCATGAGTTGATCTAAATGACTATGATGCCAGAATCATTTTCTTACATCAGAATCTAAATCGTAAGAATTGGGAAATTAAAAATTAATAGCAATGCAATATGATTTGTTATAGTATATTTATATTACCTTTTTTGCCTGGTTGTTTATATAATTAAAATAGAATCATGCTTTATGCATGACATTCAATATGGATTTTTTTTTTTTGAGACTGTAGAGTTCAGATGAGAAAAATACTCTCTTTCACAAATACATTTTTAGCTCTATTTACTATAACCTTATTTACTATAAGACATGAAATTATTTAGATTCTAATTTGCATACAGTGTAATAAATAGTATAATAACCATGGTTTATACATTCAAATGTACCTGTGAAATATGTTTTTACTCAAGCTTTGAAAATATAGCCTATATTTTATCCAGAGCAACTCTACGAATGGCCCCATAGTCTGTGCTCAGAGTTAGAAGATGACCACCACAGGCCCGAGCATATTCAGGATAGCAGGAAGTAGGTAGTCGCTTGTGATTGCAGACAGAGCTATGTCACAGCTCAGTAGATACTCAAGATTGTAAGCAGAAGTAGAGAGGTTTTTTTAAATAAAAAAAAGGAGAGAGAAAACAGTAAAAACTTGTTCCTTTGCAAAAGATTCTATTTTTTTTCCTTCTAACTTACAACAGGAAATACGTTGAGTTCAAGTTGTGCAAATAATGAAGAATAATGGAGAAAAAAAGGTTTAAAATATTGTGTTTTTTAAATATAAAATTCTACTTATGGTTGAGCCACTTAACTACAGTATAAAAGAGAACTGTTCTAATTATCATTTTATCAGTTAAATCCCAATCAAAATTGGCTTTCTAACTCCCTTGACTCAAATTTTCAGTTTCACATCTAGATTAAGACAAGCTCAAAGACTTTAAGTTATTCCTGTCTTTTTGCTGTCTGGTTTAAGTTGTATTTTGAGCTTTGTTCTAGGTTAAAGACTGAACTGGGTTACCAAGTAAAGCAGATACAGTCTGGTTCCCAGAAGGTCTATAACCAGCAGCATAGAAAAATAATTCATGTAATTTTGTAAGGGCAACTGTCACTGTTTCTTTTAGAAAGATCTGGGTTAAACTGTGAGCCTATGAAGTTTGTGCAGCAGCTGCATAATTTCAACACTTCTTTGGAGAAACTGCGCTTTTCTTCTCTAGCCCCACTCCCAGTTCCAGGTGGTTATCGTTCCATCTTTTACTGCTTCTGGAACCCTAAAGAATGTGGTGAGAATTAAAGAAGGTATGGAGGGGTCAATGGAGTAAAAAGAGGAGCTCTCAACGTGCATGCACAGTAAATATGATGGCAACGCTCAGAGACTGAAAACACTCATTTCTTCCTGAAATCCCCTTCACACGTGAGCCTGTCTAGTGGCTTACGCTCAGCACACTCTTCCTAAGAGAGCTCGCACTCTGGCGATCAACAGCCACCACAACAGAGATCAACTGACGCGAAGCTCTTGCTGTGCGCCAGTCTGCTGAGCGCTGCGTACCATGTACGTCTTTTAATCTTCCAATAACCTTGTGAGGCAGGTACTATTCTTATTTCTGCGTTAAAGTCGAGGGGAAAGAGAGTGAGGGTCAGTAAGGTTAAATAATTTGCCCAGAGTCACACTGATGGCTAATTGGAAAGCCAGTATTTCAGTCCAAGTCGTTTGAATTCAGCACGTGCGTTCGCTACCTTTCTGCTACGCTTACGCTCTGTTCTATAGCTTCAGGTACAACCACTATTAGTGTAACCGGTTCTCTTCCCTCTTGTGTTAAACCTGTGAAACCATCAGCCTTCTGAACACCTTTTATCACCTACAGTTGGATGTGTCCTGAACATCTCAACACATCCAAACATGAATTCCTCGCTAGGCTCAGCCCCTTCCCACCACCAAACAAGAGTCATTCGGTACTTGGGGAATAATATCAGTACATACCTAGTTAGCCAAACTGAACACCTAGAAATTAACCTCAACTTTATTTTTTAATACTCCCATCCGTGCTCACCAAGATTTTAATGTTCATTCTCTTTCACATTTTCACCACCTTCTATTCCTTACTTGGGCTCTGCAATCATGTTTTACATAGATTTAAATCCTCAGACAGGCTCTCTCCTTATTTTGCTTGCCCTCCATCTTGTCTGTCCTCAGAGTGTTCTTTCTAAAACGGGAATTTGACCATGTTATGTCCTAGATTAAAATAATTTGAGGGGCGCCTGGGTGGCTCAGTCGTTAAGCGTCTGCCTTCAGCTCAGGGCGTGATCCCGGAGTGCTGGGATCAAGCCCCACGTCAGGCTCCTCTGCTGGGAGCCTGCTTCTTCCTCTCCCACTCCCCCTGCCTGTGTTCCCTCTCTCGCTGGCTGTCTCTCTCTGTCAAATAAATAAGTAAAATCTTTAATAAATAAATAAATAAAATAAAATATAATAAAATAATTTGATGGCTCCCTTAAAGATGAATCCCAGATTCCTGTGGCTTATTCAGTGCTTGGGGCACTGGCCCCTCCCTGTGCCCTCAGCTCCTCTCAGCGCTGCCCCACAGGCACTCTGCTCTCCACTCCCATGCACATCTGAGTCTCCCAAGTGTTTTATGACCCTCCGGAACCCCTGCCTGTTCTGTGAGCTCGAGCAGATCTTTCCCTCTTCAGGAGGCCTTCAGTGACTGCTGTCCCTTCTCCCTGTGCCCCATATCAGCTGTCCTTCCTGGCCTGGAGATCTCCATCACACAACTCATCATGTTGTGTTGTACCATTTGTTACCTCTCCTGCTCCCCTTATCAGAGGAAAGCACGAGTAGGTCAAAAATCAACTTCTTCCTTCGTTTCTACCTACCTTATTGTCTTTTCCTGTTCTGGGGTCTTTCTTTGTCATTACTTTATCAACATAATGTCTGCAAATTCCTAAATGAAATATGTTACGCTCCTAGCATGATAAAATATGCTTTCTCTCTCTCCTCTCAACTTCCTTCTACTTCCCAGAGACAGCCACTCTTAAATCTTAGGATCTTTTTTCTGATATTTATTTACCTCTTCTCTATTTCTAGATAATATGCTTAGACTATTGTTAATTTATTTTGGGTATTACTGAGTTCCTGGTAAGTGAAAGTTTAGTTCCCTTTTGCTTTCTCCCCACCTTGTACTCCCCCTGCTGTCCTCACATTACAATTATATTGCAATTAATAGTAAAAAAAAAAAAAAAAAAAAAAAAAAGTGTTCATAGTATCGCAACTGTGGAAGTATTCCTTACCCCTCCAGTTACTATTCCATGATTGTTTCCTATTGAGCAACAATGTCATTTCTAGGTTTATACCAACAGTTTTTGTTTTTGTTTTCGTTTTCAATTTGCTCAGTATTTGTGTACACCTGTCACAATTTTATCCAGACTTTCAGACAGGTCTGTGAAATCAGCAGTCACTTGCGCAAATGGCTCAACACAGCAGATTTGCTTTTAGGTCCTTGGCTGTGGTTCTCTCCTGAACTCCATCTTTCTCCCGTGTGATCTGAGCTGGCTGTTCTGGGCCTGAGACACACGTGTCATCCTGGGAAATATTTTTGCCCTTTGCTATTTTGTCCCCTCCCCTCTCTGAGATCCCATATTTGTTTCTTTTTCTTCTTACCTTTTTTGCCAAGGCACCCCTTCCAGTAGCTTTCTAAGAATGAGTGCTCATAAACTTGCACGTTCATTTTCTGTCCTCCTCTTACAGGCCTTTTAACCCTTTCTTCATCGGAAATCATTTCTCTTCAGAATTTGAAATTCGTATCTTGTCTTCTGGAGCTCGGTGTTGCTTTCGAGAAATCCATTTCCATTCCGATTCTCTACTTTGTGTGCAACCTATTTGGTTTGTTTTTAATGTTCTGGAGCCTTTTAGGATCTTCTCTGTATCTGTAGTTATCTGTAATTTCTGTGTTGGGCCTTGGCTTGGGGAAAGTAGAACAAAGGAAAGAATATACCTTATCATGTCACTGCCTTATCTTTTTTCTCCTCCTGGTTCTCAAGATGGCACCTCTCCTGATTCAGTCATATGCACTTCCAGAGGAGCACATGAGGCAAGGATGAAGCCAACCCTGGTACTTCCAGGACCTTTCTCAGGGTCTGGCCCATAGTGCTGAATGAGTATCTTTTCTAATATAGAAATGACTTCTGAAAATAATACCAAAATTTTTGTCTGAACTTGAGGCCAGAATTTTCAGCTTACTTTTGGAAGTTATCAGGAGGTCCCTGCTAGCACCTTGTGCTCACATGTCCAAAAGGAAGCTCATTATCTTCAACATTTATTCTCCACCAAACTGAATATTAATTTTAAAAATTTTCATCTTTTCTACTCCTTCAGTCCTAGGCCCCTGAGACCTCAGACTTGTCTGGCTCCTCCGTAGGCCACCCTCTGCTTGTCTGCATGTCCTATTGATTCTGCTTTAGGGATATCGCCTCCTTAGCTCTCCCTCCTCCATGTCCCTTGACACTGTACGATTTCTGTAAATACCATTTACTAATTAAACAAGGTGAAGTGTTATTCAGATATAGCAAAACTCTAACTATTACAGTTAGTCTATTGATTTGAAAGAGTTCATAGCAGGAGAGAGGCTATAAATATTTTGAATACGAACAGACTTGTAGTTAGAGATATTGAATTCTAGTCTGCAATTAAAAAATAGCTAATTTTTATTTCTCTTTGTAGAGGAAAAGCGATATAAATATGAGTTATTAAGTTTGTATTAGAATCATGTAAATATAAATCATTTCAATACTTGACTCTAGCTCACTTTTGTTTTTATTCATACCTTTTGCTTTTGTACCTGCTATTCCTTCTGCCAGGGACACTGTTCTGTCTTTAAGTCTTTGCCATGGCTAGCTCCTGCTTGCTTGTCAGGTCATAATTCACCAGGAAACCTTATATCTCCAGTACTTCGTATGGATCCCCCCCATACCTATCACACTGATCTGCTTCTTGAGATCAGAAAACATGTCTTATTAATTCTTGGGGCCTAGGTATTTTGGGGGCCTAGGTATTTTTGGTGCCTAGTGGTGTCCTGGCACGTAGTAGGCCCTCAGTAAACATATGGTGAATGAATATATTCTAAATGCACTTTTAACATTTGGAATAACATCTCCATTATATGTGTTTATCTTACACATTAGATTATTTAGAGACTATTTAAAGGGCCTACTTCTGATAGGTACTTCTGATCAGTTTCCCTTAGAAATGGTGATAATCGAGGACATAATAAAATACACTATAAAAGTCATTTATATTGTATCTAAAACAATACTTGAAACATAATCAAATATTTCATAAACTTCCTGTAGTGTGCTATGGAGTTCATTTATGAATTTATTTCCCTACATTTTTTTTAATCACTTAGCAGTTTACCAAGTACTCTCATTTGTATTTTGTCATTTGATCCTCTCATTAATCCTAGACAGGTATTCTTTCTATTACTTGTCAGGAACGATTATGTAATGAGTCTGGTGTCACATAGGTAGGTAGTCTGAGAACTTAGACTAGAACATGAGTCTTCTTACTTCCATAATAAATTCTTCCCATTATGCACATGGGAGTGAAGGCCAAGAAAAGCCATCAGCTCTGGGGGGCAAGAGCACAGAGGTTCCAGCTGGAGAGTGAAGGATGGGAGAGAAAAGGTATGTGAAGAAAGTTGCCTTTAGCTGAAGAACAGGTTGTGAAATTGAAAGAGATAAGATTAGAAACACAATTGGAATCAAGTGTCAGGGCAAGTGAAAGTGTTGGGACTTTATATTGTGGGAAGTGAGAGATATTGGAAATTTGTGATTGGGAGACTGAAGATCGTGGCTCTGCTTTTGAGCTGACCAGTGCTGTATGGGATGAATTTGAATTTGGAATTAACTAGACACAGTGTGACTCCTGGCAACTCATGCGATATTTCAGGTGAAAAGTAATTCAATTCTGGACGGTGAACTTAAAGTTCAGTCAGAAAAGGAAACAGTCGATCAATTCTTGAGCTACTGGGGAGTGTGCACGAACAAGGTTTGGCAACTGAATGGTTGTGTGAGCCAAGGGAAGAGGAAGAAATTATAGTGGTTGTGGGAATGTGCTCCCACCACTTCCCTGGCCCTCTTCCCACCTGTGACCTTTATTCTCCTGCATGATTACTCCTTCCCATTGGCCATATTAATGCCTCACTTGTTATTTAGTCAACATTTATTAATGAACAGTTTCTGTGTAATACTGGCATTTAGCTAGGTATTAAGGATAAATGAAAGCCATAATCTCTGTCCTCAGTGAACTCAGTCTAGTGGCAGAAACTGTCAAGTAAATTATATTGTAAAGGATTGATTGCTGTGGCTACCCCATGTCATTAAGACACAGAGGGCCACCAGGTTCAGCTCACATAGATCAGGGAAGGATTCTCATTTCTGTCTTGGAGGAGGAGTTAGCTTAGCAAAGAAAAGGGAAGGATGTTCTGTGTAGAGAATACAGCATGTTCAAGGGCATGAAATGGAGAACATGAAAAGGAGGGCATAAGTCGTTGAGTGAGCCTGAGTGTGTCAGCATCTACCTCCTGAGAACAATGGAATTAACCTACCTAATGATAACATAATTACCATATTCAGGTAACTTAACAGAGGCATAATATAATTATGTAATATGCAGTCCATTTTAAAATTTCCCCAATTTTCCCAACAATGTCATTTATATGATACCATCCAAGAGCTAATCAAAGATTGTGTATTACATTTGGTTGTCCTATCTCTTGAACCTCCCTTAATCTCCCTAATCCTTTCTTTCCCTCCCACCTGCTCTCCCTCTCTCCCTTGTTTTTCATAATTGATAGTCTTTAATGGGGCACCTGGGTGGCTCAGTCGCTAAGTGTCTGCCTTTGGCTTAGGGCGTGACCCAGAGTCCTGGGATTGAGCCCCATGTTGGGCTTCCTGCTCCGCTGGGAAGCCTGCTTCTTCCTCTCCTATTCCCCCTGCTTGTGTTCCCTCTCTTGCTGGCTGTCTCTCTCTCTGTCAAATAAATAAATAAAATCTTAATAATAATAATAATAATAATAATAATAATAATAATAATAAATAGTCTTTAAGAATCCAAGCCAGTCACTTTCCAGAATGTTCCTCACTTTGGATTTCTATTATCATTTCCTCACATTTAGATTCAGGATAAATATTTTTGTGCAAAGTACTACACAGGTTGAGTCTGTCTCAGTGCACCCTTTCAGAAGGCAGTTGTTGTCAGTGTATACTTTACTGTCACATTTGATGTCAGATTTGATTATTTAGGTAAGGTGACATCTGCCAGATTTCTCCAAATCCTGTTCCCTGACAGCCTTATACCTAATAGTTTCTGCACCCATTGATGATTTCTGCCTCAATCAATTCTTACTATGTGAATTGTAATATAGTATATTTTATATTCCCCCATATCTTTGACACCTATTGGTTGACATTCTTCTGTAAAGAAGAGCTTTCCCTTATGCCATATATATTTTTAATTTTTTAGTATCAGTATGGATGCATAATTGTTTTTCTCCCCAATGTGTAATAATCCATCCCTACTGTTACTCATTTAGTGCTCAAATCATCCTAAATTTGGCCAAGACTGTCCTTCAGCCTGGCTCCACTCTGCCCTTTTGACACATCCCTCCCTGTCTGTGAGCACTTTCTAATCATCTGATACACCAGTACGTTCCTGACTTTTTTCACACGTTCTTGGTCTCAGCCCCCAAATCAGGTATTTAAGTATTCTGGTTCGCATTAGTAATGGTGTTTAGAAACCAAGATCTGGAGCCCACGTGTGCTCATTTCTGCCACAGAGTCATTACTTCTGGGTTATTTTGGAAAGCTAAGAAAAGTGGTTTTTTTTTTTTTTTAACCCTTGAGCCTATATGATACTTGTAAATGCAATCCAACACTTTATGGTTCTTTTTCTCTTCCTATTCAATATTTGTATTTCCTTTCTTTCCCACAGCGAGTTTACCCATCTGCTCAGTCTTATAATGCACACATAATGGTTTCAGAATCACTATGTCAAGTCCAAATTATCTTTGTAGTTCTTTGGTTTTGGTTTTGTTTTGGGGTTTTTTTGGTGTGTTTTTTTTTTCCTCCTTAAAGTGTATGCCATTAATCTCGTGCTTGCTTTCTTAAAGTTTTAGATATTTTAAATTTTGCCTTTTACTAAGGAAATACATCCACAACCTTGAATATCTGGCATTACTTGCAGTTCTTTTTTATTTTTTTAATTTGAGTGTAAATTTTCAAAGATATCTAGTTTCTAATTAAGGTGTCTGAAATTTTTAATGTATTTTAATTAAAATAGCCATCAAGCCACTTTAGAATTAAATTTATCTGTAAATTAACCTTCAGATATTCTACCTGTCACCCACCTTTTTTTTTTAATTACATCTACAAAGTTTAGTACTTTTTCTAAAAATATGAGATAGAACCAGATGGAAAGAGGCCAATACATATTTATATTTATATATCTGTTTATAAACTGTAAGTGAATTTGCTGTCTGTACTCTACTGCATTCATTTGTCATCTGTTTCCAATCAAGGCATTGAGTCTCAATAAAAAGAAATAAAAAATCTAGAGGAAAATAGTTTTCTATTACTTTAGATGTAACTATACCAGCCATACAATTTCATAGAGAATCCCACAAATAACCTCTTTCTGAGTGACAAAATAGTGCATTTCCTTGAATTTGGGTTTGAGTCAGTAGTTTCTTTGAAGCTTCTCCCCCCTGTCCCCCACCGACTCCCTTTGAATAATATTTAGCACTGACAACTATAAATAACTATGAACATTGCAAGATAATCTGTTCTCTGGAGAGAGGATTGACTCTATAACCGCATCCTTCATTAAATATATACAGAATATCAATTTAAACCAATCATAATGGGATGAAAAACACGTTAGGTGTTTGAGAGCCTCTTTTGGTTTATTTTTCATCACAGAGGACAAACTTTTCCTACGTTCTATGAAAGTTTGTAGTGATTGTTCTGTGTCACCTAAAGTCAGGGGACGATTATCTTCTGATATGAAATATTAGTTATTGGGAGCATGTTCACAATAGTTAACCTAGAAATACAATTTTGTGCAAAAAGTTTAGGCAGCAGAGTCTCGATAACAACAACAAAAACATTCTCCCACACCTGGTCAACTTTAGAATAGAAGCTGATGCTTTGAAAATAGCCCATTTCTACAAGGGAAATGTGATTTATGATAACCTGAGACACAGATATGACTAGAACCGCATTCTATTTAAAGTTATTGGTCCTCCAGACTATAAAAGCAGCCCTCTGAAGTGAATCAATGGAACCCAGTCCTCTTTAGTGGACAGTAACACATGCACTAATGAAACCGATTTCATTAAAAGATATTTGATTTATGAGAGAGTTACAGTCCTATCTTATTTTGAAATTGCTGGTTTAGTCCTGGCATCCGATCTTTCTTCTCCCTACCATCACCATCACCAGTTTCTATGTATGCTTTGACATTGCTATGGTAACCCTGAGGGCTGATGGGATTCCCTGCATCTCTTTTCACAGAGGGTGATGAGACAGGAGTGATGGATAGTCTGCTGGAGGCTTTGCAGTCGGGGGCTGCCTTCCGCGACCGAAGAAAAAGGACACCAAAGCCAAAAGGTGAACATTATACTTGTTTCATGTTACTTTCTAGGGAACTATCACAAAGAACAACCGTTTTCTCTTTTTCCTTTTAATTCTTTTAAAGTCGTGTGTCAAGAATGTAGTGCTCTGGGCAACAACTCTTCAGAAGTTTCATGAGTTTGCTTAATCCTTCCCTTGCAATGACAAATGTCAGAGAGAGAAGCATTCCAGTTGGCCGATGTCAGTAGCACATTAACAAACCAAAGCACTGAACCTAGAAAATCTTGATTAGTGTGACAAGTCTCATCTGAAGAACCATATGCACCTTATCCCAGTGGAGTTTACTGTAGCATAATTAAATGGGAAGTAAAAGTCATAACATCACTGCTTCAAGTATTTCAGGGTATTGAAGCATTGCTTTGGGTCCAGACATATTTAACCTTTGAAAACAGTCTAATACTGTTAACACTTCTTGAGATGCACAGACCTCTGTGCTAATTCTCTCTGTCTCTCTCTCTTTTAACAGATATTCGGCAAAGTCTCAGTCCCATGTCTCAGAGGCCTGTTCTGAAAGTTTGTAACCATGGTAATAAACCGTATTCATAAATTGCACATTCTTCTTATCTACTTTTATCTTGTTGATCTATTATTTTAGTAGGCTGCTGTGAAGGTTCTCAAGTTTAGATATAACTGTAGGGGTAGAAATGAGCAGATGGTACCTATTGCCCTGAGATTATATATTCATATATTCCATGCTTATGTGATTGGATTGAGGTAGTATCTAGGGTTCTTCTTTCAGGTCTCAGATGAATTTTTAAAGTTATTATTATTTGAAATTATCTCAAACATTTTTGATCAGTGTTGCCCAATGTGTCCTTTCAAAAACAGTTTGCTCTCAAAGTAATATTTTATATAGTGGATTTGCTTTACATCGAGATGCAATTTGAAATATTTAATCTGTTAAAGTATTTTACTCTACCGTATTTGCCAGTACAGTTTGAAATACTGTGACCAGCATTTTGGCAAAATCATTAATACAGATGAGTTTCATGTGCTCTTACTGTGGAAGGATGCACTAGAATCACTAAAAAAGGTAAGTTAACTGAGTTTCTGATGTTTATTTGAGATTGACTGCTTTCAAAATTCCCTAACCAGTGCCTGCACACCCCCCACATGGAGTTCTCCTCTTCGAGGTGCCAATTCATGCTGACCAAGTTTTATTTACGTTGGTTTCCTTTCTCTCACTATTATATATTATGGGGTTCTCCTCACCTTCCATAGTCATAAACAAATTTATCAATTACCATTGTCATTTATTCAGAGTGAGATTGTCATCAAAGTTTGCCAGATTTATAAATAGCAAAATACTTGACAGATTTTCATTCAAGGGTGGTTTTGGATACGGATGAGTTGAGTTCTGGAAGTGTTAATGTGTGACTAAGTACAGACATTTGTGTCAAATTTCTAGGGTAGCCTAAAAAAAACTATAAAGTGAATCAGAAAAAGAAGTGGATGTGGGTAATGAATCTGAATAGATGGGTAGATGTTTATTGCTCAAGGTAAAATGTTTAAATAGGTCTTTCCAGTCTTTTCAACAGTATGCTTTTGTTACCATTTGGCCTTTCCCTACTCTAACAGAAGAAAAGATGAACTGTAGTATGTCACAGATATTCATTGTGGGTAATTAAGTACTTCCTAACTTTGGGTTTATGATTTGGAGTCATTGTGACATAGTAAATAATGGCAAAAGGTCTAGAGAATAGAGCTATCTTGGACCCTAGAGATTATTTTGTTTTGTAGATGAATAAATGGAAACTCAGAGAAGCTGCAAACCTTCCCAAGAGTACAGAGCTAGTTAGTGACACAAATATGACCTTAATGCAGTTCTGATTCCCATCATGTTTTTTTTTATTACATATGGGTACTTTGGATTATTTTTTATTAATAACAAAATGTATAAAATAAAGCAGCCCCCATTGTGTGTCATTAAAGACCCACAGCCAACACAATGATCATGAAATAATTATAATGGCATACATATACCCATGTTATGCTTAATTTAAAGTAAGTGTTTTAGGTATCATGTAGAGGAAGATTATTTAAGATAATTTTGTGCACTGGCCTTGGGGAACCCAGTCCTTTTCTGACTGTAGTGTCAGTAAAGTGTACAGGCTACAAAGTCTCATCTGTAATTACTTATAAATTGTGGTATTTTGGTCCATTGCATAAAAGCAGATGAACCTTGCATTTCTATCTTTACTCGGGTTGACAGGTACTATCTGAAGTTCTAAGGCTCTTGTGATAATTAAACTAATAGGTTATACAGCAAGCCAAAGGAGATATATCATAAAGGTCAAATTCTTTTCTAATATAAATGTAGTGGATTAAAGTGTTTTTAACACTTATTTTCTATCAGTATTTCTGTTGTGTTTTCCTTTCATATTTCTAACCAAGTGGGGAAAAATTCAAATGACCAGTTAATCTTCAAGAACTCTTTATATATAAAGATAGATTTATTAGATTAGATGTTGAAAAGTATAGAATTTAAGGAAAATATTGTCATTGAAACAAGGATCATGATTATCGTTAGGAAAAGATGATATTTCAGAGTATTTTATAATCTTACTATTTCTAAAAATTGCTTTTTGTTTTGAAAATGCTAATCCTACAACTCAACTGAACGATGTGAATGAAATCTAACTTGAGCCTCTCTTACTTTTTAATCTGCTTTCACGTACTTAATGTCTAACATTTTCTATATGCTTGTAGCGGTTCATATTATCTCATTTCTTTGAAGACTTAGATTTTCTACAATTATTTTAAAATTGCTTATATTCTTAGTAAAATAATATTTTTAAGTATTAAAATAATCTAATGTCTACTAAGTTATTTAGCTTACTAAATACCAAGTACCATGCAGAATTTTTATACATATCATTCACAGTAATCGTATCAGATAGTCAATATTTTTATCTCCATTTCATTGTTGAAAATAACTAAAGATTAAACAGTTCTGGTAGTTTGCTTATGGTCCTGTGCCAAGTTTTGAACCTAAGCTGACTTCTGATTCCACGTTCTTAATCTCTCCGCCATGTTGTACTCTGAATACTTGGCCTGAATCAGCATCTATTCCTTTTCACATCCTTGGGCTATGAGCAATCTATGTACCTTTTTTTTTTTTTCCCTCTTCTTAACCTAAGGGTGACCTACTGAGATATACCCTTTCAGAGGTTTTCTAGCTTCCAGTGCATCTTGTCCATTGTTCCCAGATTTAATCCCTAGGTAGCACTGTTTTCCAAGAATATACCATTTTCTGGAATTATGACCACTTTTTATTTCTTTAATATGCTCTGTATTAGGGACGCCTGGATGACTCAGTCATTTAAGCATCAGCCTTTGACTCAGTCATGATCCCAGGTCCTAGGATCAAGTCCTGTGTCGGGCTTCTTCCTCAGCGGGGAGGCTCCTTCTCCCTCTGCCTGCCGCTCCCCCTGTTTGTGCTCTCTCTGTCTGTCTCTCACACAAATAGATAAATAAAATCTTTTTAAAAAATTAAAAAATAAACTCGGTATTAAAAACATCTATATTAATCTTAGCCAACTTATACTCTGTTACAAAGACCATGGAACATATAAATTGTATAGATTATAAGTACAAATTTAGATTATACCTGCAGATACAAATGTAGTTGCAGACATAGATCATCTTTTATTTCAGAATTAGATCCTGGTAGAGTATCCTCTGAGACCTCGCAGCTAAAATGTCCCAGTATATATTTTGACAAAAGATGACCTCAAGCATTCTAGCTGCTATGAGCTTCAAAAGCGCAGAAATTATACATGCTGAGTAATCCAGCCCTTGTGCCCTGCTCCGAACCTCTGCCAAAAATACTTTGGTTAAAACCATTACTTGTTTTATCTTTTGCTTTGCCTTTTACAGCCTCAGCAGAAATGAAATATCCAGTATTTTTCCTCATTAAACCTTTATTCATTCATCAATTTAGCAAAATTTATTAAGCACTCACTTGGCACTTAAAATATAGAGATACTCCCTAAGAGTTCATCATCTAGTTGGGACAGATGAGTAACAATTCCCATACATTTGGTTAATGCCAGGATAGAGGCAACACACAAAGTATTGGGAATACCTACAGGTATGGAATACTAATCCAGACCTTATGAAGACAATTCAGACTTGACTTCTAGAAGGACCTGAAATCCAGGCTGAGTTTTGAGGGATGAGTAGAAGTGAGGCCAAAAGGCCAGGGGCAAGTGTGGGCCATGAAAGAGCAATAGCATGTGTGTACTTTCTCAGAGGTTCTCCAGTGAACCCCAGTCTGTAAAACTACATGTTCTAATAACCCCAATGGCTTTCCCATTTTGTGGTAGTCATTTCCTATAAAATATTCAATGTCTGCCCCAATACTCGTGAGTCCCATCAAGGTGGGGACAAGGGGATAAAAGATACTGGATTTACGTACTGCTGTAACCTCAGCTCTTAGCTGCATTGAGCCCTGACACGTGGGTGTTTAGTAAGAATGTGTTGAATGAACAGACGTGTTTATGTTTAGGTTTGAATGGAACAATTAATGTACTATATCGAGCAAAATCAGGTCGCTGGATGTCACCCAAATAAGTGGGATTTAATATGCTAATTGCTAAAGCTCCAGCTGTGAACACTGTTAACCCCTCTCATCTCCTCCCTAAAATGTTATCTGTCATCAGAAGGAGCTATTTGATCATCAGTGGTCTGTGCTTCAAAAGGTGTTATATCAAATAGGGAGGATGCGGTTCAATCTTGATTGGATTATTCACTCCTTAGAAGTGGAGGGTTGCTTATTAATTAGATTTCTTTCCCTTGCTTAATCAAGCAGAGTTTAACAACAGTAAATAAAACAAAGGAAAGCTTCTGCTAATGAGTACAGGGCATTATCTCGTGTCTTTACTCAACACAGTGCATTGCATATCTGAAGGTTTTCTGTAATCTGTGGAAAATAGTGTTTTCCTTTTAAGTCAAGATAATCAAAGTATTTATTAATGCGTTTTTCTAAAGATTGTACCATATTTGGGTGTTAGTGAATCAAATGGTCTGCTTAAAAATAAAGGACCAGCTAGGAAAGCAGTATATGGAGAGTCTGATGCCAGACCAAGAAATTGGACTGTTGAGGGTTTTGAGCAGGAAAATGACAGGTCTGTGCAGGTTTTCTGAAACTGAAGTGACAAACGGAAGAGAGAGGAAAGAATCAAAAGGACTTCATAGCCACCCTTGATGCCGACACGGATTGGCCACAAGGGATGGGGAGTGAATAAAAGAGCTTTTTAAGGTTTGAGGGGAGAAGCCAGGTCTAGAGCTGTGGGTTAAGGGACCCCCACAGAGAATTGCTAATGCTACTTAAGCTAATGATTTCTCTAAAGGAAAATCTTTAAATCTAGAGGATGCAAGTCAAGGGCTACACCTCAGGAATGGACACAGGTGGGTAATGAAGTGAGCAAGAGGCCGAAGAAAGATGAAGAAATTGGGGAATTGCATGATAGTCGAGCCAACATTACGAAGGTGGAAAGGACACTTTCAAGGACTTGGTTTTCTCATTTTCTGTCTTTAGATGTTTGTCTCTTTGTTTCTACAACTCGGTGGTATACCGCTGAGTGACTGGTGCTTTTCAGGATATGTTACTTCCTCCTCTCTTCCAGGACGTCTCTTCCCCTGCACACGATGTAGATGCTGTAAAATGTTCCCAACAAAGGTTTCACAGATAGGAATGGTTGAGCCACACCTTGTGGTACATCTGCCTGCAGTTTGATTGCATCTTCAGTAGAAGGTTCTCTTTTCATTAAGTAGTACAGTGGGGTTTTTTCCCCTCAGTTAAATGGATATAGAGTAATCAGAAAGAATTCTATAAACTATATGCAATTAAAACCCCTAATGATAAAACTATTTAACTGTGACAAAATAAGATAAAACATAATCAAAATTTTAGGCAAACAAGTATTACACATTTTTAGTGAACATCCATAACCTAAACAAAATCTTGCTATATTATCTTTACACTAAATCAATTCTTAATAGCCTTAATTTGGATTTGATTATCTATTTTTACTCTTCCACTTATATACGGAGCTTTGAGAGATTTTTATAGAAATAAGATTGTATTGCCGCCAGGCACAGCTGCTCTGCTACTCTAAGATTTGAAGTCAGAATTAAATGTGAAGCTAGTTAGATATCTTTGAATTAGCATATTTCTCACAAAATAAGGGAGGCACACAAGAAAAGCTTTGTTTTTGATCTATCAAAACTTCACACATAATCACCCCACCCACTCTAATCCACTCAGTTTTGGGTCCTCTTTATTTCTCGACCTACCTTCCCCCAAACAACAAGAATTTGTCTTGAGGCAGAATTATGAAATTAGTAAGGTTTTCAATAGTGTCTACTGAACACTAGCTGCCTTAAGACTTGTTTGAAAACAATGAGGACAACACCAAACCACTCCTTGTCTAGAAAACCTTATCTGTCAAAGTGAATGTTGACAACTACCATTTTAATTTCTTTGAACTGTATCCTAATTTAAAGTAGAAAAGAGCCTAGGGAATAATAAAGTAAAATTATATGATTTTGCCAAATGTCACTGGCTCATGTTCTTGAGAATATTTTTTGTTCTCTTTCCGATGAACTTGTGCTGCTAAATGCCTAAGAAAGAAAGGGAGCTATTAAAATACTAATTGTTTTTGACACCCTTACACTGGCGCTTTCAAGCAGAATCAAATGCTACCTGTAACTGTCAAAAAAAAGACTTAAATATTTTTTTAAGGAGATTTTTCTAGGCCAGGAATGTAAAACAATTTGGGTGATTTCACATTTTATTCAAATATCAGTCTCTCCTATTTACTATGTAGTCAAGCAAAAGGAAGAATGGACTCAGCAGGGCTCCTGCCTAGGTAAGGATGCCCCGTGGGCAGAAGGGAAAGGCATTTCTAATTTATAGTCAAGGCAGGGACAACCTTCTGGCTTAGTCATTATCATACACACTCTTAAGCACGAACAGGTTAAAAAAAAATCCTCAAGCAGTGAGGACTTCAAGTTGTTTTAAAAGGACATTTATGCAAGAAATAGCAAATGCCTTTCATTTAATGAGCATTCACAAATGTATGCTGAAGGCTGGAACTAAATTGAGTGAAAAGGGATAAAGGACTACTGCATAAGGAAAGTAATGTCCTTGACTTCCCTGAAATAGTTGTTATGATTAATATGTCTTTTGTTCTGTTTGTGTGCCATAGTGGACTATAATTACATGATCTTTCAAAATTTCTGGCCCACTAAATTTCTCCCTTTCCTCATAATATAAGTTCAGAAGGAGTCAGTGGATAGACTTTAAGAAGCTCCTTGAACTCTGTCCTTTTGTTTTAAATTTTGTGTTTGGGCATATTTTCTTTCCTGGTGACAGGATCTCTTGATTTAATCAAACTTCACCCCACAACCCCCCAGAAAGATTAAAGAAGAGCTGTTGATTTTATGGTTTGATTACTGGCTTGTGTGTTGTTTATTTTTCTCTTTTCCCACATGTTAATATTTTTGCATGTATATCCTTAAAAGGAAGCCACTTGTACTGTCATTTTGTCACTTGAGAACTAAAGTTGCATTGACATAATCACAAATGTGGAAAACATGTCAAATGGTTGGCAAGTCTACAGTTTTAATGACAAATAAATTGTTTAAGATAAACAGTTACAAATCAGTGAAACGGTGCTACTGGGAAGCTTCCCCCAGGATACAGGGAGGAGAAGGCATCCTTTGTGCCGTGGACAGTCATTAGTCTTACTGGGTCTTCTGGGCAGGGTGGTGTGCAGTGCTCATCTGGGCTAAGCAACTTGGAAGGAACAGGCAAGGAAAAGAGGAGCCTGGGGAAATGCAGTCGGCAAAGCCATAGGCTTCAGGAAGCCAGGCAAAAAGGATGGGGGAGCACCTGGACAGAGATTGGCTTGAGAACTCGGGTGCCATTGTTCACCTCAGGAAGGGCAGTTTCGATAGAATAGTAGAAACTGAAGCCAGAAGGCATTGGTTGGGGGAGTTTAGGCTCCTCCTTCTAAATGCCTGGATATGAAAGAAGAAAAGGAAGAGAAATAGCTAGAAATCGCTGGAACTAGAACGCCTCATGGTGTAATGAGGAGGCTATGTTTCTTTGCCTTTGTGGCATTGGCTTTACTGTCTTTGGATTCTGAAGGGGAGGAGCTCTGGAGGGGAGGGATGACCATTTAGTGGGGCAGTGGTTAGAGTGAGGTTCTTGGGGGATGGCATGGGAGAGCCTAAGTGGGGAGAATTTGGACAGTGAAAAGGAAGGATGTACAGAGAGAAGTGGATACAAAGAGAAGGGGGAATCTGAAGATCTCACCTGATGACATCTGTTTTCCCCGAGAGCAAAGATAAAAGGTCTCCTCCTGAAAGTCTCTGAGTAGAAAGAGAGGCAGGGGTGATGGGGAAGGACCGATGGTGCATGTCCTGCATGGACTGTGAGAGGTCACTGCTCAGGGAGACAAAACCATGTTTGCATCAATGGTCCAGCTGAAAAGGGAGACTATGACTTATGTAATGATAGCAGTCTGTAAAGCCTGGGGAGAAGAAAAGGGGCCAGGGTGCTTCTCAGGCCCTGTGACAAAAGGCAGTTGGTTTCCCAATAACCTAAAGGTTCTAAAAGTTCCTCTCCAGGTGTCAGCACAGTGCTCAGTGTGGCGGAAGGCAGTCTAAGCGTGCTTCGGAGCACCAGTCAAGCAGAGTCCTCCCATTTTCTGAGAAGATAAGATATTGCATACTTTAAAATAGTGTGGTGGTTATTTAGGAAAGTAAAGGAAACTCTGTTGGGATGTCGTACATGATGTGTGTTTCAGCATTGTTGGGGTGCTGTGTTACGTATGAGGCAGGCATTCTAACAGGGACGGATAGTGGTGACCCTCACATAGCTGGTCTCCTTCCCGGCGTGTGTCCACTATAGTACGTGTCTGAGATCCTTTCCTATGAAACAGCCCTTGGTGCTCACCTACTTATTGCTAAGGTACCATTAGATTTATTTTTATATCTTATTTGTCCTCATTAAAGGTGAGTTTGGAATAGGCAGGTACAGAACCCATTTTCACGATGGTTGTATTAAAAATGAATCTTTTGCAAAGTGCCCACCAGACACATAGTAGTTTCCTTAAAAAAGAGCAGTAGTTGTTCTTATTCATTGACTATTTTGTAAAAACATAAAACTAGCCATATTTTTGAATGATCGAGCCAAGCAGTTCCTTGAAAGACAGCATGGAGTCAGGCTTGGGATTTAGAGACAGATAGGTCTTGGTTTGACTTCTTGACTCATTAAAAGGGTGACGATAACAGGTAATTTAACCTTTGCATGTCCTCTTCCTTCGTTGTCAAATAGAGAAATCACACGTTTCATAAACTATTAGGAAGATTTAGTAAAAGTATGGGAAAGTACTCTACTACAGTACCTAGACTGGATAGATGTTCGATAACTTCAGTGTTAGTTCCTCCTTGTTCTTTCCCCTTCTCTGCCCACCTTCTGTGATGCATTTGTCACTAGAAAGTTATTATAGATTCGTGAGCAAAGTGACAGTAGTGTATAGAATGGGTGTACTAATTAGAGATTGAAATTAATTTTCTTTCTATGAATAGTTCCTATATTGCACTTAAAGTACATTAATTGGTATGAACTAGTTTAGAAGGAAAAAAAGGAAAAATTAAAAGACTATAGAGATTTTTAGTTTTAAAATAGGATAGTAAAGATGTTTTAACCCCCTTTTCCCCTTGGGAGTCACCATAGAGCCACTAAGAGAAGGAGTAATAAAAACCAATCTCCAGTCCTCTGAAACCAAGACATCTTTCGCCTGGAACAACATATGACAATAGGGGAGAACATGTGCAGGGAGAGAAAACTGGAATCCAGGTGTATTCATTTCCAAGGCCAGCATGACAAATCACCACAAACCAGGGGGCCCTAAAGCAAGAGAAAATTACTCTGTCACAAATCTGGAGGCTAGAAGTCTGAAGGTGTTGGCAACGTTGGTTCTTTCTGGAGGCTATGGGGGAGACTCTGTCCTCTTTCTCATCCATGCTTCTGGTGGTAACCAGCAGCCCTTTATGTTCCTTGGCTTGCAGCTGGGTCACTCGAATTTCTGCCTCCATGTTCACATGGCTTTCTCCCTGTCTCTGTCTCTGCACGTGGCCTTCTTAGAAGGACATTAATCTTTTGGTTAGAGCCACACTAATCTACTTTGAGCTTGTCTTAACTTGATTATATCTGCAAAAGTCACAGTCACGGATACCAGGTATTAGGACTTCAACATAAATTTGGGGTGACACAATTCAACCCCCAACAATAGGGGACCCTGATGAGAAACAGACTGATCTACTCCTCACAGCTCCACACGAGGGCTCGAGGCTTCGGGAACCACAGATGGGAGGAAGGAGGCATAGAGCTGAAAATGGGAGAATCTTAAGGGGGTAGTTCAGCCTCCAACTAGGCATGGGCTCCAAATCCAAACTTACAACCACTGTGCTGCACTTACCCCTCCACCCCACCTCAGCCTTTCCTCCACACGTGCAGGAGATAAAAAGTGTGCTGTTTGGAAAAAATGTGCTAGAAGCTCTAGAATTAGAGTACAAACCAGAGCTGAGGTTCTCCACCAAAAACAGGGATTACGTGAACATAGAGGAAGGTCTTTGGGAGAAAAGAGGAGAAATGAATGGCAAAATCCTCTCCTGACCCCATCCCACCGCCCAGTCTTTACTACACAGGAGCGAGGCTTATATTCTGAGTAGATGTCTGAATATGCCTCTGTAGATAATGAGCAGTCTAGAGAAAAGGCCTTCAGATCCTGGCATCTTGGCTCCCTTCCCTCAAAAAAATGCTAGCTTACTACAAGAACTTCCCATGGAAAAGCTCACTAGTTAACAAACCTATTCACTTATTTAAAGTGTTTGTTCTTAAATATTAATTTGAGACAAGGATTCATCAGCTGACATTTGCAAGAGCATTCAATGTGAAAAAAGAAGGAAAAAAAACAAACCAAAGCAATTCTTAGTAGACAGAGAAAATGTAAGGAATAGCATCATAATTAATATATATTAAATCATAATAGTGTATATATGATCCTCTTTTTTCATCATTGAAATATAAAAGATGTATGTATAAAAAAGATTTAAAAACAAAAAGATCTTTCAGATATGAAAAATACAGTAGCAGAAAGAAAATAGTACATATTTGGAGAAGCATAAACATAGAAACAGAAACAAAGTTCTAGGGGAAGATCAGGAGGAAAATGTAGAACTTAAAGATAATCTGATCTGTTTGGCTATGTGTACAATTGTATTATAAAACTTTGGGGACGAGTATGCAAAGAGTGGTAGGTGCTAAGAAAAAAAGAAGAGGCACGATGGTATGAGCTTTTCTGGGGGCAAATAGGGATTTATAATTGTAGTATACTACTTGAATTTGACATAGCCTTGTGTACAATTTTACAGTCACAATAATATAAACTCTGTGGTAGCCAGATTCCAAGATGGCCCCAATGATGACTGCCTCCTGGTGTTCATATCCTTCTGTAATCTGTACCACCTCCACAAACATTTTCCAGGGTTAGTCTGTAACCAATTGAATACAGCAGAACTGATGGTATGTCACATCTGAGATTAGGTTATAAAAGATACTATGGGGCGCCTGGGTGGCACAGTGGTTAAGCGCCTGCCTTTGGCTCAGGGCGTGATCCCGGCATTACGGGATCGAGCCCCACATCAGGCTCCTCTGCTGGGAGCCTGCTCTTCCTCTCCCACTCCCCCTGCTTGTGTTCCCTCTCTCGCTGGCTGTCTCTATCTCTGTCAAATAAATAAATAAAATCTATAAAAAAAAAAGATACTATGGCTTCCATCTTGGTTGCTCTTCCTCCCTCTCGGTTCTGGGGAAAGCCATGTTGTGAGCCCCCCTTTTGAGATAAGCTGTAAGGAAGTTAAGCTTTGGTCTGTCATACTAGGAAATCAGTAAATAATGTCTAAGATTGATTAATCAGGAGATAGCAAGAGGAACATGAATAAGGCAGAGTCAGAGACAAGGAATTGCTATTTTATAGGAGGCCTTTTGCATTTCTTTGTAAAATAACAACCTTAAAGAAAATTAAAATTAGAAATATTAAAGGTCTTAATGGGCAACGGGCAGGCAATCGAGATAGGAAGACACTCCAAGAGTAACTTAGTTTGTCCCCATTAAAATACAAGCAGAAGCCACATCTCTTCTTTCAGTCCTTAGTTACCTAATATCCTTTCTCCTAAAACATGCTGACTGCATTTGTATTTTTCCTTTTTCCTTTTCCCTCTTCCAGTACCGTGCATGAACCTAAAGGGAACTTCTGTCTGTCCTAGCTCTCAGCTTTTCATTTTTATGTGATTCCAAATTGAAAGTGAATTCCTAAAGAGTAATAGGGTATGATGAAGAGTCAGTAGCAGAGTGCCTCTAGCTCCAGATAATGAATGTGTCTCTCCACATAAAATGGACACTCTCCCCACCTTTTTGTGTGTGTTCTGGAGATAACATTGGCCAGTGATTTTATAGCACATACCTGAATCTTCTTTCCCTTGTAATTTTTAATATGAGAGAAAACGGTGATGGAAATGAGTAATATAGAAAATCAAGTACCACTCTGGTTTGTTTCTTAGAGCAAAGGTAGCCTTTCAGTGCTGTGTAAGAACCCGATGGCTGACCTAAATCTGTAGAAAGCAAGAGACTGGGATGAGATCAGTATTTTGAAGCAGTAGCGTTGGTTATAGTCATTGCATCTTTGTAAGTAAGTAAGTGTCTTCATACTTTACACTGGAACTGTTTGTGCTTTGGAGGGAAGTGGTGCTATGATGACCTTATATGTAGTCTAGGTAAGAAGATAAATATTAAACATTTTTTACTATAAAGGGTCTATAAATTTATCAAAGAAAGCATTGACATGCATTAAGAAAGCTGCATGTCCCATTGATTCCCAAGTAAATTAGAAATTATTAGCATTAGCCATGATGTACATTATTGTGATGTGACAGCATTTGGCTTAAACAGTTTCACCATTTATTACCACTGATATTAGAATAAATGATAATGATCATTAAGTGCTATGTACATCATCATTTAACTAATCATGCTTGCAATCTCCTTCTATTAGTCAAACCTCCTTTGGTTAATTAGTCAGAAGAGCTGTCTAATCCCGATTTCTAGAGGAATAATGAAATAAGGGAATATTGAAATATAGTAAAAAAAAAAAGTATCACCATTTACATCATATATCAATTTTATTTACCTTCACCTAGTCCATTATAACAGCCTCAAGGTTAAAAGATTCCAGCTTTTTTTTTTTGAAATATGATGATTAGGCCTGTTAAATTATATGTACATACTGTTCCCATTAAAACACGCAGCAGAAAAGTCCTAATATGATATGCAAATAAAAACAAAATCCTCATTTACTAACCTATCCATATTTAAAGATGAACCAATAAATACTGTTTAGATTTAGCATTAAAAATGTTAATAGCATCTTGTATTTTAGTCCTGACAAGCCAATAACTCAATCTATAGAACTTGAGAAGGCTACAAATATAAGACACAACTAAGAAACTTTTATCATGTCATTTTATTACTTCTTATTAATACAGTTGGCCTGAGGAGTTCTTAAGCTGATGTTTGATAAACCATGCAGTAGGTTTTGTTTAATTCAAAGTGTATTTTATCAGGGTAAAAAAAAAAAGAAGAAAAAGCGTATTTTCATATCTTTCTCTTACTATTCCCCAAGGCCCAAAGGAGAAGGAAAAAGAGAAAAGGATCTTTTAAAATTCATTGTGATCTGCCGTCAGGCAACTGCTTAAATAATGATGCTGCTGCGTTGTGTTTAAATGTGCAGGTACCAGTAAAGGAAGGACAGCGGGTGCACAGACCCCCGAGACAGTCTCGCAGGGCGGAGGAAGGCGTTGCCAGGAGCACCTGGGTCCTGTGCTACCCTGGTCGCCTGTGGCAACACTTTCCCTCTACTAAGGCTCAGGTCTTCATCACTTCTTACACACTGCTTGCTCCTCACTTCCTAGAAACTGGACCTGGCCCATTACTCTCTGTCCTCTTAACCTCTTCAGTCACTGACCCCCATTTGCTTCTGTCCTCTAACATAAAAAGACACGATCTGCTCAGGGTAAGAAGTAAATATATTCATTCGTGGAATGAGGTAAGGAAAGTTAGTAACCCTGGGTAATATGTTGTCAAAATTTGTAATATTTCCTAGAAATGAACTCCGTGTCTCCTCCATATTTGTTTTAAAGTCAGCAAAAGGGAGGGTTTTGAGAGTCATTTTTCTAAAATCATTCTTTGGTGATGAGTTATTTTATCCTGCTGGTATGCTCTCCTTGTGGTGGTGTCTGTGTCCCTGCCCCCATGCCTGTTTGTGCTGAAAAGTGTAATTGATTTTTTCTCATTTTAGGCCCATATGGTTCATCACATGTTCCTCTTCTAAACAGATCTCCAGCTCTATCTAGAATCTCTTTGTCATTTTGTTCTAAAATCTTCTTTAACCCTGTTACTATCCTCTTTCTACAAATACCAAACACTGTTTCTACTTTGAAAATCGGAACAAAAGACTATAAATGTATAAATTCATGCCTCAGCAAACCTCTCTCTGTTTTACTTAAGTACTTGGCGTTATGTATAGCACTGAACTGGGAGGTTTGATTTTGTTTAAACTTTCTTTATATACTCTTTTGCTTCTTCCCTCATTTTAAATGTACACTTTATATTGAAGAGTCACATAAATATAAGGAACTACACAGGTCCCAAGTATGTGGCTTGATGAATTTTCATGAAATGAACTTACCTATGTAACCAACACACAGATCAACAGATGATATCGTTAGAAACACAGGAGCCCCTCTCACTCCTCCTGTTCATAACCCTGTATCCCACACATACCCTCACTGTGACAGCATCAACTCGTCTTGCTTTGTTCTTTTTATAAACGGGATCATATGCTTTGTATCCACATTGTCTGAATTTGTAATTTGTTCATTCTTGTTATTTTGTACTCCACTCTGAGTATACCGTATTTTCCCCCTTTGTGTTATTTCTTGATTTTCGCTGGTACAAATGGTCCTGCTAAGAACATTCTCACACCTGGCTTTGTGCTCTGTCAGGTGTATCCCTAGGAGTGCAATTGCCCTTTCATTGGGTATACATACATTCAGATACTTCCTGTACAACACCCTTCCAAAATGATGGTAGCAGCTTATGCTTCCATTGGCAATGGGTGAGAGCTTCATTTCGACAACTCTGGTGAGGTATCTTATTGTGATTTTGATTTGTATTTTCCTCCTGAGTAACTTGGGCACCTTTTCATCTGCTTGTTGGCTTTTTGGATATCCTGCTGTGTGAAGTGCCTGTTCAGGTTCTTTGCCTATTTTTCTATCGGTTCACAGATGTTTTTCATATTGAGAATAGATTTTGATACAACTTAGAATTCCATACTAAAACTTAGGTCAAACTGCCCATTAAAGGAAAGATTGTGTCATTTGATAGTTTTATAAATTTTATTGATCCCTCAGATCTTCCAGTAAGAAGCCTTAGAATGACAGGTCTGCTCAGTATGATACATAAAAGAACAATGACCTGCTTATCCTCTTCCGTTAACTGCCTTTGGTGTATCTGTCTTTGTTGTCATGTGGTAGCAGCCCAGCACCTTTCTAGCTTCTCTGAACTGCTGACACTCCAAGAACATTCTTCTAGAAAAGCTGACCGGGCCTCTCAACTGTTGTCTGATGTACACTCCGTCATGCCTCAGTATTTACTACTAATCAAGAAATACTGCTGGACTGTGGTGAACTGTTGTCATAAAATCTTGTCCTCAACGTGTAGCTCACAAACATGAATGGGGATTGAACTCTCCGATTCACAAACTTAAAACACGTTTACATTTAATTTATGATAAAATGTAAGTGACTTCTGTATAGACTACTTTTAAATAGTCTATTGCCAAAGAAAAAATCCTTCATAGTTACCCCAAACACATGATTCTACTGTTGATGAGTTTGGTTTAGAATTGAGTGCCAAAATTTACGTTTCCCTAGATTATTACTCATTTATTTTTCTCAAAAAAACATACACTGTCTTCCAAGGCCAAATTTGCAACATATTAATTGAGATAGTTTTACATTGAGAAAGAGTATAAAGTGGAAGCTGTTCTTCCTTTTTAAATGTTGACTCTATTCTGTGGAAGGGGGAAAAGATAAGTACCTTGCTAAGTATGTGTTCTAAAGTCCATCACTTACCATGTTTCTTCCTCAGTGAAATGTGATATTAGACTAGTTATTATTCTTTTACAACTTATATCTCCCACTCTTTTTCATTAGACTATTTGATTAATAGTTATATCATGATCTAGAGATCAGTAGTCTATATTGATTGCTACGTTTGAACCAATTAAGCTGCCATTTGGGATAAAATATATTCGTTAAAAGTAAGCATTTAGTTCATTTAGAAATTAATATATTTGAGGGACACCTGGGTGGCTCAGTCAGTTAAGCGTCTGCCTTTGGCTCAGGTCATGATCTCAGGATCCTGGGATCGAGCCCCACATCAGGTTCCCTGCTCAGCAGGGAGCCTGCTTCTCCCTCTGCCTGCTGTTCCCCCTGCTTGGGCTCTCTCTCTCTCTCTCTGACAAATAAAATCTTTTAAAAAAAATTAATATATTTGAGTTTTCTCATGGAATTATCTATCAATAGTAGAATATTTAAAAAATAGAGAAGATTATAAAGGGGAAAATAAAATCTACCCATAACCTGACTTGACTACTCATATATAAACATGATTAGCATTTTGACATCACTTTTTCTAATTTTTAACATACATATATTTTTTGTGATTCAGACATGTTGTGCATAGTAACTTGTGTTACATGTTTTTTCCATATAATATGAATTCCTCTTTGAATAATTTTTAATGGCTATGTAATATCCCCATAGTAAGGCTGGGCCATACATTATTTAACCAGCTTCCCTAGGGTTTGACCTTTTCATGGCTTTTAAATTTTCATCATTATAATAAATAGCACTATTTCTTTAGGATAACTTAACAGATAGGAACAATTTTAAGGCTTTTTATACATATTGCCACACTGACCTGGGTAGAGTGAAGGAATTATATTAAATTATACTCCTCCCAGCAGCCTATGACCATGTCCATTCCTCAAACCCTCAACAGCACTAGATGTGTTTTAAAATTTTTACAATTACACAGATGTCTTTTTTTTACATTTTTAATTAGCAGTAAAATTGTATAATTTTCTATCTTTTAATAAAACTGACAAGATGTGAGGAACAGGGAGACCAGAAACAGAGGGCAGTGGGAGAGAAACTTTCTGGGTATTTTTTATCAAACTGTCACCAATTAAGGAAAAATCATAAACTTTAATATTGTTACCTCCTGTCTTGTTTCTCTCCACTAGAAGCAATTATTATTACTGTTTATCTGTGATGATTTTTCAGTGCTGCCCGCCCAGCCATAGGTTTTATTTATACGTTTTCACCATTAATACTAATACAACTAATACTTGATTTCTTGGAGTGACAAGGTGGAGATAGGGGATGGAAATCCGAGATCGATCTAAATCCCAGCAGTACCTACCTGGTTAAGGAAGGGGTAGCTGGACTATCACCTCGACTGCTGCTTCCTTCCCAGGGGTTTTGGGTCATCGGGTAGCATCTTAATAGATCTGTAAGGATGCTCATGACTAAATTTTGTCTGCTTGATGCCAGCAGAGCCAATTGAAAAGAAACCCAACCACCTAATGGACTTTTTTAACACCAATTTTAACAGACTTTTTTTTTCCTTCACTGAGTTTACCACGTGCATCCATTTAATTAAAGATATTTCAAAAATAAAGGTATTTGTATATTATGATCACTGTTAAAATGTGATTCTTTAAACTTAAATTGATATATGTGCTTCTAGGAAGAATTTGAGATGACTTACAAAAGAAGGCATGTAACATCCTCTAAGAGAAAAAAAGATCTTGTAATGAAACAGAAGAAACTTGGCTCCCTTAGCTTAGAGCCCTGGTTCTCATCTTTGGTGTGTATTAGAATCACGCAGGGGGCTCATCATAGCACAGGTTGCTGGGCTCAACCCAGACTTAGTGATTCAGTAGCTTTGTGGCAGTCATGAGAATTTGCATATCTCATTAATTCCCAGATGCTGCTCATTCAGGAACTGCATGTTGAGAACCACGGATCTAGATCATCTTGGTTCTGTTTGGAGTGTCTGGAATCATTTTTGATATTAGTTTTTTTTTCATTAAATAGTTTATAAACCATATATCTGATCATGCATAATGATATCTATGTTATCAGTTTTACAAGACTCTTCATATGGATATAAAAGCTGTGATCGGTTATATGTCTTTGTAGTTCTGAAACATGGCCACATTAGAAACACCTAGAGAGTTTTTCCGTAACACTAACATGGAACCTTATCTCCACGTAATCTGATTTAATTGGTCAAGGACAGAGCCTAGGCACTATATTTTTTTAAGCTCCCCTTGTGATTCCAGGGTGCAGCCAGAATTGTAAGCTACCAGTGGAGAGAAAAACAGCCCATATTGCCAAAAGACAGTCAGCTTATTTCTTTGTGGCTTGGGTTTTTGTTGTTTTTTTCCATTAGTGTGCCCAGCCACTCATTCCCATTTTTTTTTTTTTTTTTTTTGCCTGTGTATTGTGGTTTCGGTCTTAAGCACACGGTTTTGTTCTTCTCTTAACTGAACTTCATCCAGTTTTTTGATGAACCATTCCTCTAATCTATCAAGTCATTTTAAATTCTATTTCTTTCTTCCAGAGTATTTAACCCCTGCCCAACTAAGTATCATCTGCAAGTTTAATGAGATTTTCAATTTCCTAATTGAGACTGTGCTCATTAAGTTTTAATATTTTATAGTTTTATTGCAAATTATTTCTACCATGTGGGTGATGCTACCTTGACTTTGCCCTGGTCATGCACATTTTCTTCATTATCGGTGAACATCTATTTAGTGCTTAGAAGTTGTGTGTTACAGAGTCAAGTTCTATGACTTCGAAATAGTTGAAAATAAATGCTGAATCTGATTTTATGTAGCTTTAACTCTAAGGAGAATATGTATATAACATGAGCTGCGTGAGCAACACAGAGTATATAAGCATATACCTACAAAAATTGAACATTGCTAATGTAGTTCATAGGTCAGATGGATGTAACGAGCCTAACTATGGCTGTATAGAAGTTAAAGTACCAGCTGCTTCTTATTAGCTGTGTAACCTTGAGCAAGTTACTTGCTCCTTGTGCGTAGGGGTTTTTTGTGCATCAAGTGGCATCTTATTAATTCCTGCCTTGGTCTGTTGTGAGGATTTAAATCAGATAATGCATGGAAAAATCTCAGCAGAGCCTACCACATAGCAACAGTTCAATTAAATGCTAACGATTAAGAGTCAATTAGTTGAAGAAGTGATAGTAGAAGGCATTTTAGGTTTGGTTGGACAAGACCGATAATAGTCCAAGTGTCACAGAGATGACTGGTCTAGGATCTGCCTTCTTCATTGACGAATGAGACTGATCCTGGAACCTTTGGTTTTTCACAAGTTTAAGCATGGTTTCCTATAAGCAAACAGAATCGAGATTTTAATTCTCCGTGTGCTATGGTTATTATTGGAAAGTGTGTTTTTATAGATAATTATAGCTACCAAGTGGCAGAGTCAGGATTCAAACTCAGGACTTCTGTCTACAAGCTGATAATTGCTAACTGGTAGCAACAAAGGGAAGAGATTGCCCCTGGCAGGCGGAGTGAGGGGAGTGGGAATCTAGTTTAGAAAAATGAGGTTCCCAGAAGAATAAAGTAGCCACTGTTTGACCACTTACTGTGTGTCAGACATTGTTGACCTGCATTATTTACATTGTCTCAAAGTGAGACCTAGAGAGCTTAAAGAACTTGCCCAAAATCATACAGCTGACACATGACAGAGCCATTGATTAGACTCAGGTCTGTGACAGCAAATTCCATCTCTGAATCACTTCAATAAGTTGCCTATCTTTGGGTGGAATCAGGAACTTACTTTTTCCTGGAGAAGATATGCTTAAAAAGATCAGAGTTAGACTACAGAAAGATAAGGTGGAGATAGGAGTTGTGTTTAACTTCCTAACTATTTTGTGACAGCCTAAATGGGGAAAATCAGCTAAGGGATTTTTCTCTGGAGTTTAGCATGTATTTAAATGAGTTAAATGGCTAAAAAGTAAAGGTGTCCCAGAAGAAGGAGGCTGAAAATGGACCAGATGGGGGTTTATAGATTAGAAGGGGGGTGGGGTGAGTTTGAAAGGTAGGCAATTTATATACTTCCTTTCTCCATTGATTTACTTAAAATAAGTAAACATCAAGGGTGATCTCTTTGAGCCCATAAAAGCTAACACTTTTTTGGTGAAACACACATTTTTATAGCACTTTACAGTTTTCAGAGTGCTCTCGCATGCATTATTTTGTTTGATCTTAACATATTGGTGAGCACTTCTACAATTTTGCTTCTATTATCCCAAAATATCCATAAGTACAAGAAACATGTCTATACCAAATTGGATAGAAGCCACAACTGTACTGGAGTTTCTTTGCCCATATCTTTGTAGTGCATTTATCTCATTATAAATGACAAGTTTAGTTATGATCAAAATTTAAATTTAGCTATTATTCGGGAAACGGTGGCCATCAGGCAGTGTCATGGAAGATCTTTGCTTTTCTTCCCTCTCATTTTACACCTTCCTTTTCGATCTCAAAAATCTCAATACTGTCACTGCTCAAACATGTTCAAAATGAAGTAATTTTCCCTGTATAATGCAGTTTTGAATCCCAAAATACCAGTTTGATAAAAAAACGATTTTTCAGGCTTACATTACTGTGGCGTTTGGAGTCATTAAAAAAAAAAAAGAAAAACAACTTTGTACGGTACTGCATTTTATCTGAAGTTTGATTATTTACAAAAAGTCTTTTCATAAATTAGAATTGCATATATAAATACCTAGTGATTCGTGAAAGAGTAGAAGCCTCTGATAATGAATTTCCTGGAAAGTCTTCCAGTCTTTGCCCTTTGTCATTAGATTAGACTACAATTAGACTTAAGTTTGTCTGTTACAAAGAAGATGGGTTTTGGGGTTGGTTTTTTTTTCCCATTAACTCTAAAATTCTTTTTTGTTTGTTTTTTCACCTGGCTTGATTAACATTAACCCAGGAGCTAAGTAATACGGTATGCTCTTAACTATCCAGATAGCATGTAAAGCAGGGTTATTTCTGCCATACAGTAAAATTCTTGCCTTTCATTAATGGCTACTTACTAAGAAAGTGTTTACTTTTTAAAGTCATCATTTATGAAGTGAAAATAAATATCTACATAAGTTATTAAGGGATACAATTTCTGTTCAGACTATTTATACGGATCTTTTTAAGCATTTTGTCCCGGAACTAGTGCTACCAAAGTGGTCAGTGAAGAATTCAGTTCTCTCTTTTCACTCACCCATATCCCTAGATAATTATTTCAGAAATTTGATCAAACCGAGTATCGTTACGCTCATATATACTACCATTATTTTTGTCGGACTTTTCCCATTATAGAATCTGTACTTCCTATTATTCTGAAAGGACTGAAGCTTTAAAATTACTACATTATTACTACTTGTGGCGTAATGCTTACAACATCCTTGAAGAAAATACTGGAGGGTATATTCGGTTTCGAATTCCAGCTGTGCAGCTTAGATGCTGGCAGTTACCGTATCTCTCTGCACCTTTGTTCCATCACCTGTCAATGGGCAGAAATTATACCCACTTTGTGGTAAAAAAGAAAAGAAACAAGTCATGCAAAGCAGTATGCGTTCAGTAAGTGTGAACTATGATTACCGATGGTAACACTGGGCCCCGCATGGACAAAGATGTTGGCTGGGAAAGAGACGATACTCTGGAAATGTTTGAGTTTGGGAAATTTTAGAAAAGAAGGAAAAGGAGATGATCATCTGCCAAATTATTCCAGGTAGCCACATTGTCCTGTTGTTGCCTGAACATATCCCCCTTCATGGCTCATTAAGAGATGCTCCCAGACCACATCCACAGAACGGTCTGCATGACTAAGAGTGGCAGTGACCCGATATGTAGCTTGGCTGCAGGAGTATTGAACGGTAGCCAAGATAGCTTATGTTTGTCATTTAGATTCGTTTTTTCCATTTTACTTGTATTACCACCAAACAAATTTCAAGAAATTTTCAGTTTTCTGCTTTGAAAGTTTATTTCACGAACACTGTGATATTTTCTGATTTGATTTTAAACAATACAGAAGACATATAAGATTGTAATTCCTGGTATAAATTGCTTAGATATTGTGGCTCCTTCTTTCATACAATTACAGACATCCAGAATTTGCTTGACTATCCAAGCGTAAGGAAGTTCATGTTAATTTTTCACAGGTTGTATACATTTGTATCATAGCAACTGATTGAGGCAAAAAAAAAGGGTTTGTAAATAACACTGTTGTAGAAATAAAAGTAGGGGTTGCTTCTTAAGGTCGGTAACAGGAAAATCAAGTTAAGAGGAATCTAATTTAATCACTCTGATTATTTTACTGGATTTTGAAAGAATGGATCAATAATGGTATTTGTTTCAGGCTATTAACAGCCAGAACCTTGGCTCCCAAAATTAAGAAATCAGTTCTTGTTAATTAAACTTAAATATGATGGCAGAGATCTTTGTGCCGTGAAGCGAGAGCCCGATCTCTGGCTATTTTGTTCAGTTCTTGGTATAATGCAGTACACTGTTCTCAGCCAAAGCCCCGTGTTGTCTGGGCAACTCCCGTTGCCATAGCAATGAAATTCTTTTGTGGGAGCAGGGCGGATGCTAATTGTAGCCATTTGTTGTTCCTTCTGTCGATCCCTTAACTAGCACAGTTGTACAGCAGCCAGAGACTCTGGGTGAACAGCACAGAGTGCCCCCAAAAGCATCACTGCTGAAGGCAACCGGCTGCTCTGCTTAAAAAATCATTTGAGCAGCCAACAGTGCTGACAGTGCCACTATGTGGGCAGAAGCACAGCCTGACTCAGACCCTGACAACTGTTGCTCTGGGACTAAGAGGGGAAGGGAAGACGGTTTAAAACCTGTTGAGAAGGTACTGATGACATGGAGATTAATTTGACACCAATCCCTCAGAGGTAGGTGCGAGGCATATCATAACAACTGTTTATCCAGGCTCAACTCAATACTGGAAAGCCCAGAGGCTGTAGGAGACAGATCAATGGTTCTTCCTTTATTTCCACTGAAACTGCGTTCCTGTGGCCTAAGGTAAAAATATTCATTTGGTTGAAAACAACCAATTGTAATTCACATAGGTATCAGATTCAGTCTGTATTGGCAACTCCCTCCTCAGATGCCAGAAATGAGTTGAAACTGAAAATCAACGTGGTGTAAATGAGAACAGGCACCCTTTGCAAAAATAAGACAAAGTGACATCTACCAATTGCATGGTCTTTCATACTAGTTTCATTTGAGAAAATGTTCTTAAACCCAGTGTGCAGTAATTCATTGTAAAACCTAATTGCTGTAGGTACTTGGGAAAATTATTATAATGCTAAGAGGGAACATGTGAAGTACTATTACGTTATTAAATCAGATCTTCCTTTAAAAGTATATTGACTCATAGAAATGGTCAAGTTCATGAGATTTTTAAAACCATCTACTGTGTAAACAGAGTAATAAATATCAAGGCAGTTTTTTTAAGTATAAATTTAATGTATGTGTCTCCTAATCGAGGAGACTGGAGAAGGTGCATCCTGGCTGAAATGTTCTTAAAATTCAGAGGACCTAATATCACACACTTGTTTGTATTCAGACAGTCAAAATTGGTCTAAATTGGCCCAATCATTAACTACAGATTCCTCTTTTTATTGGAGAACAGGGAAAGTAGGCCTTTCAATTCAATATGATTTTTTTTTCCTTGAAAGAACTCCATATTATTTACTGTTTTTATCCTTGGTCCTGCTTTTTCCAGGGAGATAGCCACCAGAGTATCATTCAGTGCCCTGAAGAAATTAGTTTCTGATGATAGCGATCATGAGTCATTTGTGTGCTTCAAACACTAAACAAATTCTTCCCATCTAGATTAAAATAGATAATCCATAAATTCCAAGGAGAAAAGTCTTGAAATTGTTGAAATATTGTAAGATCTGTTTTTCTTTTCTCCTAATTTTTAATTAACAATCTGTATACTATGTAACAAATACTATTTTTTAAATACTATATGTCTTATTTGTGAATTTTATATGAAAGCCATCTCAGATATTCCTTAATAAGCCCTATAGAATATATTTTTAATAGGTTATTTTTATTAAATTCTCAACTTTAAGATATTTGGTTCTACTCCTACAACACTATATTCCCAGCATAATAAATAAGAGCAAAGCTCCAAAAGATAAGAAATACTCTTAATTCCTCAGTCAAGAGAGATCAAATTACTGTCAAATTTATCACCAATCATGGCTTCCAGCCTCCTCAAATGATTAGGTCTCCCATAGGGTTCTGAGAACAAATGAAGTCTAAAATACCCTTACAATGAGGCTGCACATTCATATTTCCTTGGCAGGGAGAATTTGTGTTAACACAAAACTTAGCAGTAGACTGGATGATAACTGGCAGGATAAATTTCCATCATGATCAGGGCACAGTAGCCCTCTGGAGAAATGAGTAGACAGTCCATCTTCACTCTGCCAAAGTTCTTTTCCTTAATGGCCAGAGAGATGAAAGGGCTGAAACCTGAATATGGGATGAGGAGTGCTCTAATGTGAAGGAGTGTTCTGAAAGCACATAATATTAATATTAAACTTCATCGGGAAAGCCAGCACTTTGAGGTAGCTAGAGCTCCCTCCCCTACCCCACTTTCTTGCAGGGGCAGAATCCTAACCATGGCTGACTGCGTTCCATAGGCTTCCAGTGTAAAAAGGGGATGTCCAGTTTGTCTTACTGGGTGGTTGGTAGACCTTTGCCTTTAGTGATGCAACAGGCCCCCCTTCTGGCTAGCTAAGCTCATCTGGGCCGAGACAAACCAGAGCCTCCCCAAACAACATCTAGTGGAAGGTGACAGTCCATAGGCTTTGAGAATCAGGTCACTCGATTGGAGTGGGACTTACCCAAGGACTGTCACGTGGGAAAGAAGAATTGACTATGAGGAAAAGGAATCCAGGGCCCAAACTGGTTCTCCTGTCTTCAGGCTGGTGTGGATGGTAGGCTAATCAATTCCTGAAATGAGAAGAATACAGTCATTCACATGTGCATCCGCTGTAGGATGTAACTCAAGAGAGCCAAGAGGAGATGTTGTCTGTGTGCTTATTAGATGACCGTCTCTTTTGGCTCAAGATTCATTCTGAGGCAGTCCCCAGACAGGACCTGATGTGGCTTAAAAGAATCACTCCTCTGGGAAGATGAGAGAATGAGTGACCTGAAATTTAAAATTCTATTTTAAAAAATTCTATTTCAACCCGTGCTCAAACCACTCATTCCTTGTTCCTCCTAAAGAAAGGAAGCTTGAAGGACCTATGTGCCATTAGGTCGATGAACCATTCTAGCAATGCATTGATGGAAGCAGGCTGATTTGAAAATCTTGCAGCAAAATCTCTATCTTATGTGAATGTTTATTAGAAGACTTGGTTTCCTTTGATCCTTGCCATAATCAAGTTTTTCCAGGACATTATCTGGAAATCCCTTCCTGAGTACATATGCCTCAAAAACAGTTCTGGCACAATAATGTTGGTGATTTTTTTCCCCCACATATTGGTAATTGGAGATATGGGTCAACTTGGCAGCCTGTTAGATTTTTTTTTATTAGTTTTGTGTTTTATAGTTTGGTTCACTTTTATAGTTATTTTCTCAATTACTTTAAGCCAAATACATCTTATTCACAGTTTAGCAATGTTATCTAATTTATTTTTAATTGTGCCGAGCATTAAACAATTTGCTCCTAGGAAAACTGGTTCAAAGTTTTTCCAACTACTAAGTATTTATTATTATTATTATTATTATTATTATTATTATTATTATTATTTTGCAGTTCAATTTGATTTTATAACTTTGGGTGATGGTGGTTCAAGTTTTTAATATTTAAAACTTAGATTCATTTTTCTCTTTGTCAGTCATTGCTTGAAATTACTAGTTAGGGATGCATGAATGGCTCAGTCAGTTAAGCACCTGACTCTTGATATCAGCTCAGGTGTTGATATCAGGGTTGTGAGTTCAAGCCCTGCATTTAAAAGAAAGAAAGAAAGAAAGAAAGAAAGAAAGAAAGAAAGAAAGAAAGAAAGAAAGAAAGGAAGGAAGGAAGGAAGGAAGAAAGAAAGAAAGAAAGAAAGAAAGAAAGGAAGGAAGGAAGGAAGGAAGGAAGGAAGAAAGAAAGAAGAAAGGAAGGAAGGAAAGAAAGAGGAAGGAAGGAAGGAAGAAAGGAAGGAGGAGGAAAGAGAAAAGAAAGGAAAGAAAAAGAAGAGAGAGAAAGAAAGAAAAGAAAGAAAGAAAGAAAGAAAGAAAGAAAGAAAGAAAGAAAGAAAAAGAAAGAACGAACCAGTGAAGCCAGAAACTAGCACTATTTAAATTATACATAATGAGAAAAACTGTCAGTGGTTCCAAACCTTGCTATGTGTCATAATCAAGTGGGTAGCTTCTTTAAAAAATAGTTTTATGTGCCTCATTCGAGACCAACTGAATCAGAACTCCTAGGGTTAGGAAGTTTTTAAACAGATTTCTCAAAAGATTATTGTGTGTACCTGAGATGTCCCTGGTTGGAAAAGGAGCATTTTGGAAACAATGAACTAGAGCAATATTTCTCACCTTTTGATATCAGGTTTCGGTATGAAAACAAAGCTTAAAATCTTGATGTCAGTTCCAGGGATATTCAAAACTAGCTTATATTTTTCTTTTTGTCCTTTGAGTCCTTTGTTGATATTTGTTTCTCTTTAAAGGGAAAATATTTCATATATTTGAATATAAAAGATATCTGCAGTAAAATGTGATAAGTCGATAAATACTAGTGACTAAAAATAAATTTAGAGTATAAGTAATAACAAACATGGACAGAATTGCGGTTTTTAAGATGTAAAAAGTTGTTAATTTTTTTAATTCTAGAGTGAAAAAAAGAAAAAACCCAAAAAAACCATTGCATGAGCTAGTACTTGGAAAGATTTGTTTTCAATCCATATCCTTCCAAACAATTTACTTAGAGCTTGAAACATAGTTTCAACATTAATGAAAACTATCAAGCAGAGCAGACATAATTGGTTGAAATTTAATTAGAAAATTTGTTTGAAAAATAGTTTTCAGAAGCTCCTAAAGTGTGCATTGATTGTATGCATTCATTTTTGACCAGTTTGCTAGTGACAGGGCCCCTGGACCTGACAACTCTGGGTCCAGGCTGCCCCCCACCCCCAACAGCAACTCATTGTTTCAATAAAGTCTGGGCAGCTGGTTAGTGGGATTATAATTAATGCCAATTTAATTTACCCTATATTTATATGCACAGCCTTGTTTCACCTGATAGGTTACATACCTTCGGGAACTAGTAACCACCGGCTTGCAGGTAATTCTCATGCGAGCGAGAAATAGCTGTATGGCACACACCAGCCATTAGTGAGTATTTCTTCTCTCTCTCGACTAAAATCATGAGAGAACACAACACCCTTGACTCATTTGCTTGCAATACTTCTTCTAAGAGCTTTTGCTCCCCCATTATTGAAAGTACCTTCTCCAGATATACCAGAAGAAATTGTTAAACCTTTGGCATTCGCTTTTTAAAAGATAGCTAACCTCCAGGGTAAACAACATTCACACTTGAAATAGTATTGGTTCCTGCCATGTTGGGTTTTGGTCTCCCTTCTATTTTGCCTTCTCTTTCACTTTCTTAGCTTTGTTCTTATTAAACGTGCTGACAAACCTCAGGCTGTGTGTTAAAGCTGGAGGAAAAAGAAAGACAAAAAAGTAACTAAGTTTTAAAATACTTCCTTCCTGGCAGGCTAAAGTTGTCAGTTCTTATGACAGCAACTACTGCAAGAAACCTTTCTAGAACAAAAAGGCTCTGAGTTTTACAAGTTGTCCATAAACTCCACACTAGTCATTCCTAACTAAAATGCTTTGGTCGTTCCACATCTTGGGTCATTCTCTCTGATTTAGATTCTTTTCCTTCCTTGTTGCAGGCACACTCTTAGTTTCACAGTTTGCTTTTTAGATGTCACCTCCCAGCCCCCCCACCCCTCCCCTCCTCCTGATAATCCCTGCTGCTCTCTGCTGCAGCCCTATGTTCTGTCTCCATTATCTCTTGGTGAGTTGTTTATGTAGTTGTCTCTCTTACTGGAATATGAGCTGAAGGCAGCAACCATCTTTATCTTTGGTTCTTTGATGCCTAGCAGAGTGTCTGGCAGGTAATATGTATTAAATGAGTTCGTTGGTTATTATTTCTGCCCATAATGTCATCTGTCCCCAATGTCAGGGATAAGAGAGTATCTATCCGCATTGTGTGAATGGAGGTCTCCATCCTTGGATTCCCCACAAGAAGATTTAAGTGGGGATCCGTGCTCAGATCAAAGATGGCCAGAAGGATAGTGGCAAGCACAAAGCAGTTTATTAAAGTGAAAGTACATTCTCGAGGTGGGAGAGCGGGCAGGTTCTGAGAAGTGGAACCAGCCCCTACCTTGTTTGGAATTGGATATTACTGGGTTTCTCTGGGTTGGGAGGAACTGTGATGTACAGTGGGGTGAACTCTAATGGAGGCTTCTTCTAGTCCTTTGGGAAACTCCTCCAAAGGGAGTTTTTGACCCTACAAGGTTTGTACCCAAAACTTCCTATCAGCCTTCCTTACTGATGTGGGGGCGGGGAGAGTTCTCATTGTCCCTGCCTCCAGCTTGCTTCTCTGTCACTCCTCCCTTCTAGGACTTGGGGCTTGGCCTCAGAACCTTCCTTCCACTGCTCATGTCTAGCTTCTACCTAACACAAAAATTACATTTTTTTCAGATGATTGATTTCATCAGTCTAAATATTGGATGTTACATCTTCATGTGGTATCGGACTTACTCATAATCATTTTTAGAAGTTGGGTTTTTACTTTTGGTTGTTTGATTTTTTGTTGAATTATTACATACATACAGAAAATGCTATAATCATGAGTGTATATGTAGTTCAATGTATTTTCACAAAATGAACTCACCATGTAACCAGCATCCATATGGTGTTTTTGCAATATAGAATTTACCAGAGAAAATAAAGAAATTGATCCTATTATAAATTCAGTGTAGGAATAGTATGGTCTACCACCATTTTACTTAATTGTCTGTGTGCACACCCGTGTGTATTTTGAGACAAGGAAGTGACAGTGATGCCTGTGGTATACAGACCTTTTTCCTCTATTAAAGTGCCTTTTTATTCTCCCTGTTGCAGTCCCTTGGCAATTTCAAAGGAAATTGAATTTAAATATGCTTTTCTAGCTGCATTTAAATGTATGTAAATGGATTGTAAATAAAAACTTTAAAGGAAATGAAAATGCTTTACAAATATCCCATTAATTCCCCAAGCATCCTTATATGACTGTGAAAAGGCAGTTGTCATAGAATCAAAAGGCTAGAAGGGGCCCTTCAGTAGATCTGTGAATAGCCATTACACGAAGATAATTGGGCACTTTTTCTAAAATGTTCAGAAAAGAATACTTCATATTTTTTTTTTGACAGTCCTCAGATTGGGCTGTCACGCAGACCTCATAAGGGGTAAGGCAAGGTTGAGCATGTTCTCTCCCTGCATGATCACCCCTCAGGGATCCCCAACAGGATGCTTCTTGTTCCTCTTCTCTCACCTCCTAACTCCAACCCAACCTGCTTGATTTGTTCTCCACCCAAGAAACCTCCTCCCTGCCTTATCACCACCACCAGCATGTACATACACACCGCATTGGTCACCGGTACAATTTTCCCATCTCCATAAGGTTGGTTAAATCTGGCCTTCCCTCTGAGTGCTGCTGCCTTCTTTCAGTCCATAGTACTTTCTAGATACTTCTGCAGTAGTAATCCTGCTCACACTCCCTTCTTCCCGTGTTCCTCCCATCCAACTCATTCCTTCATACTGCTGCTACTAGAGAGATAATCCAAAAATACAAATGTCTTCGTGCTCTGTGTAAATTCCAATAGTTTCCAGTGTAAATTCCCCACATGACCCCTTGTGTTTCTCCCCAGGCTCATCTTTGTGTACACACGCCATGGCCAGATTCCACCACTTGGCTATACATGGCCATTTGTAGTCCCCCGTGGGACTCACACTTTTCAATGTGTATAGTTCTTTCATCTTTTAGGAATGTTCTCCTGTATGTCACATTCCAACATTTCATTAAGATTAAGAATGTTACTCTTGGGGCACCCGGGTGGCTCAGTCTGTTGAGTGGCCATCTCTTGATTTCAGCTCAGGTCATGATCTCACGGTCATGGGATTGAGCCCCGAGTGGGACTCCACACACAGAGCAGAGTCTGCTTGTCCCTCTCCCTCCCCATTTGCCCCTCCCTGCCTCATGTCCTGCACTCTCTCTCACTCTCTCAAATAAATAAATAATATCTTTTTTAAAAAGGAATGTTAACATTATAACTGCTTGCATTAAGAGTTATTAATGTTCTCTTTGAGAACACCCACCCCCAAAATCTGTCATTTCTTCAATTTTAACGAGTCTTGTTATAATTCATGAAGGGTGAATTGTCGAAGCTGCTTAAATATAAACATAAAATAGAATAAAGTAGAAACATGACCTACTGTGTAGAGTAGACGTGTCTTGATCTGTTCTTTTTATACATTCCTTTTCCCTTTTTTTCCCCTCCTTTTAGCAGCATCTATGCTTAGATCACATGCTGGTCTTTTGAGATTACTACTCATCCATGGATTGCTGAAAATAGTGTAGGGAAGAATTGAGGTGGGTGGGTGGTGAGAGCAAGTTTGTATAATAATCTCAAACTGAGATTCAGATTTCTTCAAATATTTTCTTTTTGTTGCCCTGGGTCTTCTCATACTTTTCAGTGTCCAAGTAGTTGTGGCACTTAGTAGCGCCTCTGATGGAGCCTAGTGGTCTCAATTCTTTGCCTGTAGCTTTCTCCCTTGGCTGGGCGGGTGTATGTCCCTCTTCTTTCTCCTTCAACCCCATATCCTGTACGCTCCTGCAATGTGGCTCTGCTCTCCCTTCCCCAGCCCTTCCCTCACTTAGCCATCGAATCAGTTGCCTTCCAGACTCTGAAACCTTTAGAAAATCTCTGTTTTGCTCAAAATCAACAGAGGTATGTATCAGCAATTAGCATCTCCCACTTGGGTGTTTTGCAGATATGCCTCTCAGTTCATTATGATCCTTTCTATTTTTTTACTGAATATGAGGGTTTTTTATCTTTTCATTTAACCCATTTTCCGATTTTAGTTTTAATAGTTATGGATTTGTTGTTTCATTGTTGAGCTTTTTAGTAATAAATTGCATGCATGCAGATAAATGTAGAAATCGTAAAAGTATATAGTTCAGTGTATTTTCTCAAAATGTGCACAGCATATAACCCCACCCATACCAAGGGATAATACATCACCAGCACCCCCTGAAGCACCATTTTCTGTCCCTTACCAGTCACTCAGTCCTCTCGTTCCCCACCCTACCCCCCAATGATAACCATTCTGTGCATTTTAGGACCCTCAGTCCTTTTGCTTGTTTGGGAACTTCATATAAATGGAGTATCACAGTATGTTCTCTTTAGAATTTGTCTTCTTTCACTCAACCTGTTAGATTCAATCATAATGTTGCATGGGACAATTGTTTGCTGATTCTTTCTGCTGTCTAATATTCCATTATTTGAATAGTGTGATCTACCCAACCTGCTGTTGAAGTACATCTCATTTGTGTCCCGTTTAGAGCTGTTCTGAACAGTGCTACTGTGAACGTTTTCAAACATGCCTTTCAGTGAGCATAATTATGCATTTCTGTTGAGTGTTCACCTAGGAGTGGAATTGCTGGATCATAGTGTGTGCTTATGTTTCACTTACGTGAATACTACCAGCAGATGTCCCAAGGAAATCTTACTAATTTTTGCTTCCATCAGCAGTGAAGGAGATTACAGTTATTTCATATTCTCAGTAACCCTTGGTATTACCAGTCTTTTAAAGTTCTTTTTTTAGCCAATTTGCTGGTATTACACTAGGGCTTCAAGTTCTATTTCCTTTAATTTGTAACCTCTTTTATGAAATGTCATGATTAAGTCTTTCTCCAGGTTTCTAATAAGTTGCCTTTTTCTTATTCATTTAAGGAGTTCTTGATATATTCTGGATCCAAGTTCTTTGGTGGATATTCTATAATGCAAATAACTTCTTCCTCTCTGTAGCTTTCCTTTTCACTTTTTCCTTGGTGCTTTCATGAACACCTTAATTTTAATGTAGCTCAACCCTTCTTTTTATGGTTAGCACTTGCAGAGTCCTATTTAAGAAATCTTTGCCTATCTCAAGGTCATGACTACATTCTGTTTTCTTCTAAAGGTTTTTTTTTTTTTTTTTTATCTTCCATATTCAATACTGTTATCAAGAATATAGTGTTTTGGGGGCACCTGGGTGCTGCAGTCGGTTAAGCATCCTACTCGGTTTCAGCTCAGGTCATGAGATCGAGCCTACATTGGGCTCCGTGCTCCGTGCAGTGGCTACTTAACACTCCCTCTCTTCTTCCCTCTCCCTTTTCCTCTACCTTTCCCCCCCATGCATGCTCACACATGCTCTCTTTCTTTCTCTAAAATAAATAATCTTTTTAAAAAAGAATGTAGGGTTTTTAATCTTCTATTGTTTATTTACATCTTTATCCTGTATTTTTCATCTTTTTGTAAATGTTTTTTATTTTGGTGAAATATACATAACATAAAATTTATCATTTTGACCATTTTTAAGTGTACAGTCCTGTGGCATTACATTCACAGTGTTGGCAACCATCACCACTGTCCACCTCCAGAACTTTTTCATCTTCCACAATTAAAACTCTGTACTCATTAAACACTAACTCCCCATCTTACTTAAATATTTTTAAAGAATAGTTTTAATACTTTCCACTTTTCTTTAACAAAGTCAACAATTCCAGATCTGGATACAAAAACATATTTTAAAATCTTAATTACTATTTTTTTTTTATAATTCCCAAGTGTGAAGTACAAGCTGTCAGAAAAAAAATATGGCTTAAATATTTGAAAATGTTTTACTCTTTGTTTTATGTATTTTTAATTTACTTTATATAATTTTGATTTAGCACTGTTGAAACTACATGAAGGAAGTAGAAAATATTCTTTTTTTTTTTTTTTTTAAGATTTTATTTATTTATTTGACAGAGAGAGAGTGAGAGAGAGAACACAAGCAGGGGGAGTGGGAGAGGGAGAAGCAGGCTTCCCGCTGAGCAGGGAGCCTGATGCAATGTGGGGCTCGATCCCAGAATGCTGAGATCATGACCTGAGCCTAAGGCAGACGCTTAACGACAGAGCCACCCAGGTGCCCCACAGAAAAATGTTATGTAAATTTGAGGCACTACCAATGATGAAAAAAATAAACTGTGAATGTGATTGGAATACAAGTAATTTCCATGGATGTTTTTTCTATTTTAAAATTGTTTTATGTTGAATAATATTCAAATAAGTTTAATTTTGGAATTTAAGAGATTTTATTAATGTTTACTATAAATATATTAGTTATACCTGAATTAGGTCATAGATTTTATTCTTGCATGAAGTCTTCATTATCTGTCTACCTAATCATTTTTAATTTACTTAAGATTATATAAATAGGGGCGTCTGGGTGGCACAGCGGTTAAGCGTCTGCCTTCAGCTCAGGGCGTGATCCCGGCGTTCTGGGATCGAGCCCCACATCAGGCTCCTCTGCTGATAGCCTGCTTCTTCCTCTCCCACTCCCCTGCTTGAGTTCCCTCTCTCGCTGGCTGTCTCTATCTCTGTCGAATAAATAAATAAAATCTTTAAAAAAAAAGATTATATAAATAATTTAGCATTATAGAGTGGAGTATACGTCTGAAAAAGTAGCATTTTCCATCTCTTTCACTTGCTATCAGCAATACTTACAGCTTTGCTTTCCATTGGTATTCTTCTCTCTGAAATACGCTTAAATCTGTAATATTTTTCTTATATAGATATGAGAAACTCAAATAAGTGTAATAGCATAAATGCTACTAGGATATATTTTTTCTTTCCCCTTTACACATATTTACTGACATTTTCTCTTTATATATTTGTCTCCCCCACATACACCTCCCCAAATATCCCTGTAATGTTAAGAAATTCAAGGAAAAAAAAACCCTCCATATATATTTCTTCTTTCTTAACTACCCCATCCCTTGTACCCATTCTCTTTCTTTTAAACAGCACCTGCTTCATTTTAAAATTTCCTTTAAGTTGATCGTGTTTGTCTTATCAGGGGTGCCAGCTTGTTAAACTGTAAAAATGACCTGTTAATCGCTGGACTGGGAGTGGCACATGGGAAATAATGAGCCACCTTGCTTTCCTGCAATTCCAGGTCACCCCTTGACCTCACCCCGACTTGCTCCTCATCCCCATGGCTTATTTTCCCTTCCCAGCCTTGGGTGTGGATTCCTTGAGCTACTCCACTGTTCTCGAACTCCGTTTGAGAAAATGCCCTCCATGCTTTTAGGCCACAGCTCCTCTGTTCATCTTCTTGCTCCCCCGTCCCCCATTCCTCAGCCTCTCACTACAGCATGAAGAATAGGAGGAGAGGAGTAACTGTTGTTTCTCTAATTTAGGTCAAATGATTTTAACATGTAAAAGAAAGGTAGATAAGATATTTCATTCTGGCTGGTTATAAGTTTCCTGATCCTTCACATAGAACTTGTTGAAGTTTTTCTCAAGGATACCTAAGCGAGAATGTAACTGGATTTTATTCTCTTCCGTGGCGTTTTTATTCACTGCCTTACATACATGTCCACTGTTTGCTAATTTCACAGGTTACGGAAGGCCTTGGTGCATGATGTCACACTGAACATGTGAGAAATCCCAGCACATGAACAATCATTACAATTAGTGCTAGCAGATATCACTTACGGAGCACTGTCTATGTGGCAAGCACTGTGTACTTGACTCTTGCAATGGTCTGATAAAGCAAGATAAACTATTCCTGTTCCAGGGTAAAGAGAGGTGAAATCGTTTGTAGTTGGTCTCATATGTAGAGTACAGCAGAGATGAACTGACTTCAAAGCCAGTATTTAAGTTCTGTGTTTAAAACGTTCCTGAATTATTCTTAGACAAGAATATATTTTCCAAGGAATTAAGGAAAGAATATTCTGAAATAATTTTGCAACCTACCCTTGAGTACATAGGTAAGATGAGCATATACATGGTATCAAAAATGTGAATGGTGCGTGTCTCCTAAAGTGTCATGATTGGGATGTAAGTACGTCCTCGTGTATTTTCTGGTGTTCTCCATTGTATTTTGCATGCTTAACCAGGGTCACTGTAGCACTGTGATAAGAAGATATGCATTGGGATGAACAGACCTCAGTTCAAATTCCAGGTTTGGCATTTTAATCTTGCTGGTCTGTTTCCTTTTCTTTAAAATCCATAAACAAAGGCACTCTGTAGGTACTAAGTAAGTTCTGTGTTTTAAAGCTCTTTATAGAATGCCTGACCTGGACTAGTAGTTACAGACGTGAATGAGCACAGAGGCTGCTGTCCTTCTGATGTCACTATTACTGGTGGTATTGTCACTGATGCTCTGAACAACACTGCAAGGCACTCGTGTTGGTATTAGTATTCTCAGTTAATGAATGGAGAAAGGGTACTCAACAGTCCTTACCTGACCAGCTCAGAGAATTTGCTTCTTCCTTCTGATGTGCTTTTTCTACTGTAGCATGCACCCTCCGACAGTTCAGTATTAGAATGCTAAATACATTCAAGATTCAAATTACAATTCAGTAGGTGGAATGTGGTTAGTTTATTTTATACAGGATCACATTCTTAACGAAATGCAAATTCAAACCTTCAAATCCCTCTACTAATCCCTCTACTAACAGTTGTTAATTTTGATACTTTGGACCTGAGCATGAGGGATAGAGCTTTACAGCATGGTCAGGAGAGACAGGAGGCCAGTAAGGAGAGTCTTAACTTCACCTCTGAAATGTTCTTAATGCATGAAATTATATTACTGCACTGCTGTTTAAAAAAAAGAAAAGGCATCGAGAGGTGGGAAAGCCATTGGTTGTAAACATGTAAACAGGTTTTTGTGGACAGATGATAGGTTGGTGAAAATATCTCAACATACAAAGAGGCACATAGATAATATGTACAGTGGTCAAGCCAAGTATTTAAACTTAGCTAGGTTTCAAGGCAATCTGTAACTGCTCTTGGAAGAGAGGCAGAACTGACTGGATCTACAGAATTCCCTTATGGAATAGCTGCAAGCTATTATATGAAGGACTAGGTTTTTGAAGTGGTACCACTTTAAAAATATCTTCATGGATTAATGGGATTATGGGTTTTCATCATGTAATGTTGAGGAATATATTCTCTTGTGCATATTTTCTTGTTAGTATTTGACAGTAGGTCAAATCTGTCTTGGCTGGAGCCTGCCTCGCACAACAGCCCCTTCCTCCCCCAGAACACGGAAGGAAAGAAGCAAGCTAAAAGCAATCTGACCATTCATAAGCAACTTAGGTACTGCTTCGGCTGCCCGGTGGCGTGCTCTGGGTCTGGGCAATGCGTAGAGCCCAGGCTCTGTGGAGGCTGCTCCACTGAGCCCTTCCTTGTCCTTCAGCTGTCCACCCAAGCTCCCCCCACCCATTCACCTGCACCTTCTCACTCCTGTGCTGCCCCCGCTTTGGCAGACCACCTTCCTGACCAGGATCTTTATTCAGATAACCCCAGACCATTATTACCGGGCTTCTAGTTCCGTTAGGGAATTCTATAAATCAGGTAATTTTACATTTTATTATTTTTTTAAATTTTACATGTTAAATGAAGAAGATAGATCTTGTATATTTCTGAAGATGGCAGCTAAACTTGGAAGGTGTTTTGAAGGTGAAGATTTGTGTATACAGGGGAAGTGAGACTAATATTTAAGGATCAGCTACCAAATGCCCAGGGTTTTCTTACACAGGTTAATTCATTTTGAACTCCAATCCACCTTTTTGGGGGTAAATCCATTTTTTCAGATGAGAAAGAGGTGAGGTTAAGAGAGCAACTTACCCAAGGTCATACAACTTGCTGGCTCTGAATTAAGATTTAAATCAGACTTTTAAGCACACACATGTTGGGGCTTGGAGCTGGTAGCATGATTACTGCCTTAGTTACTCCGATGTTCTCTTTTTGTATGCCATGGCTGGTATGACCTCCTCGGTTTTGTGTCCATACTGTTTATCTGTCGTCCCAGGGTGTGACCTTCATTCGTTTTTCTGTGTGTAATCCTTACCTTAGCGTAAGCCATACAGTAGGTTTACAGTAATAATAGGTGAGTAAATGATAAATGAACACACAAAGAATATAGGCTTTAAAATCAAGCAGAACTGACTTCCAGTTCAGCTGGATGTGACCCTATGTCTGTTTTCTACATTGGGAATAAAAATGCCACCGTAGAATTTAAAGGAGCCAATGAAATCATGTATACAAAGGCCGTATGAGTGCCTTATACAAAGTAGATGCTTAGTATATATTTCTTCCCTTTCCATCTCCTCTCTCCCTGTATAAATGCTTCATGTTATTATGAATTATCTTTGTTTTACTCTTGTTGCACAAGATCCGTGCAAGACTCATTCATTCCTGCTTAAGTTAGCATCCTACCTAATATGTCAAATGTATCCAGATTTTTTATTAAGTATTTTTTCATGTTGAAAATTGCCAAGTAAGGTGTTACAGACTCTCAAAGTGTTTTCCAAATTCTGCAAATTAGATCAGTGTTATTTCTTTCCCTGCAAATGACTGAGGTGTTATTTTCATCTCCATAAGGTAAAGAGTACTGGTCTCAGTCTATACGTAGCTTTTTCAGAAAATTGTCTATTTTCCTATCTGCAAAGTACATTCTTCTACATGCAGTTAATATTAAATGCTTATTGACTAATACTTAGAATATTGCATTGAAGTTTTTACTTCATTTTTGCAATGACTTTCCCAAATAGTTAAACAAAATCCTCTTTTTCGAGCTATTTTGAAACAATCACTTAAAAACATGACAGCAGATCTGAAATAATCTGAAAGAAAATGTCATTTTTCTCTACTAAATGTGAGATCACAGGATGCCAGAGTGTACGATTTTCTCTTTCAAAGTTTTAGTGATGTTTTAGGCATTTAGAAATCAAATTGAAGAGTAGGAACATTACGTGGTACTAAATTATGAGATTACTTACATGTGACATCAGATACTTCAAGAAATAAACTTTTGGCATTGATGTTTTTTAATAGTTACATTTTCAAAATTTGAAAGTAAAGTGAGACTACATGGGCTAAGAGTAAGAGTGGCCGGCCCCTCTCTGCAGCATGGAATGGCTATTGATTTATGACAAATGCCGGTAAGAGCAGGCAGGGACTAGCTTGTTGCTATCAGATGACAACTGAAAGCAGATAGGTTTTGTTATCAATCACTAGTTGTGGTTGTAAGACAGCAGGGGCTGTTATAATTGATTTGATGGCTTTGAATGACTTGAGCTTTAGTGGCCAAAGCGGATTGTGGCAACTCAGCCATGCAAGATACTGACATGAAGAGGAAGTGACATGACTCCTTGGAGGCAAAGTCAGATGGTTTCAAGGGGCAAATTTACTCACCAATTCAATAATTCATAAACTTTAACTTTTGATATGAGATGATATTGATGAGCCAAAAAGAAAATTTGGTATTTGTTTTTAACAGACTTTAAGATGCTTTTTGTTGAATTAGACTAGCCTCGTGTGTTTTATTTTTTTCACCCCCAAGGCTCTGTTATCTTATTATATTTATTTTCGTGTAGAATAGCACTTATTATGTGTCATTTTCATTATTAAACTATTTGATAGGAATGTGAGTTTTAAAGGGGAACAACAAAAAGATCGTAAGAACCAGGTATCTGTTTTCATATATGACCTTGACTCTTGAGTTCAGTTGGGTTTTATTAAATCAAGCAACTTCAGGAATGAACACAATAAAAGGTTAGAGTTAACGGACTGTATCATGACTCAGTGTTACCTAAATCAAACCAGATTCCTGAAAGCATGTGTGATTCAGTCAGGTGAACATACAAGGGTTGGGGGGTGTGTAACTTGGTAACTTGGTCTCCATGTCAGGGTTTTCTGACATAAACAGATTCTGATCTGGGCCCGAAAAAGAAAGGTTTCCTCTCAACAACTTACTGACTCGCATTGGCTTCCTGGAGCGCTGGCTTAGGAAGGCTCCAGTGGGAGAGCACTGTGCTCAGGTAGCAAAGTGTGGGACGGTGCTGGATAGGGAAGGGGCCTGCTACCCCACACATCTGTCCCCTCCGAACAGCACTTTAACCTGTCAAGCTTGATCGTGGAAAGAGATTGGGATTAATATGTGCTTGGGGTTTTCTTCCCCTGAGCAAACGTACGTCCGAAACTTCAGGACTGTGATACTGAAGGCATAGAAGACTTAGGTATAATGAAACCCTCCTATCTTGAACATCGTTCTTTAAATGTTACCTGTAATGAATTCATCAAAGTTTATATATTTTCCTTGTATAAGGACTTCTCCCAGAAATATTCCAGGATATTTTTATTTCAAACTTTATAATAGGATGATAGGATACACTAGTTACACTACCTTTTCAATAGAAGATTTTGTTTTTGTCTTCTCAGTGGTTAGATTAAGATGTTTCAAATTAAAACTTCTTAATGAAAATTAAGCTCTGGTTTATTTTTGAGAAATATTGTTAGAAATCTATTTAGTTCAGGTTTTATTCTGTAATGAACATTTTCTTATCATGAATGTGTTTATGTATTAGAATTTTTCTTAATAGTCTCCTTTGGGTAAAATTCCATGTGATTCAGTAGTAGTCCTTAATGAGCAATGATATAAGAAGAAAGGTTAACACCTAGGTGAATGCCTTAGAAAATACAGAATGCAGATATTGAAGGAACCTAAAGATCTTCTATCCCCAGTGTTTTTCAGACCTTTTTTATTTCAGCCCACATTTTAAAAAATAATAATACATCAAAACCCAGTACATATATCTGCACACACACCTACCAAAAAAATCTGAAGACAAAAATTTCACAATTTTTACCTTTGCTTTATGTAATAGTTGATTTTCTAATCCAATCTACTCTGATCTACTGTATTCCATTTACAAAAGAATATATAATGCCAGCCTTGGTGGATAGGGACCTGAAATGTAGAAAATATCATTCTATTCTAATTCTTTCATTTTACTGATTAAGAAACTGAAGCCAAAACCAAGAGATTTGTTTTGTTACAAAAGGAGAAGAAGAAGAAAATGCACACGCCACAGTCTCCTATTCAGAACAGAAATTAAGTTCCAGACCCTCGAGGAATTTACAGGCTGAAATGTAAATAGGACAAACACAATTAAATATATTACATCATTAACAATCACTCCCTTTAATACCAGCTGATAGCAAATAAAATTGCAAATAAATACTTAGATTATACTAATGAGAAGAATATAGATAGACTAAAAAGACTATAAACAAAATATTTGAATTAAATTTTGAAGAAATGCAAAAGCATAAACTATATTTTTTTAGAAAAGGACCTTTTTAGGAAGGTATTTTAATAGTATTCTGTACAGATATGAAAACATGACAAATCGGGTTTTACAGAACGATGAAAGTCGAAGTCGAAGATTAACACACTCTGGCTGTATCAGGAACATTATGCTGCTGTTCTAAATTAATCTAATACCCCGCCAAGATTCAGTGTAGTTTAGCATAGTAGATAAGTTTTCACAATGACAGGCTTTTTAAATATTTTCACCAGGATTCTGACAGATGATCAGTAAAGACCACAGAGATGTTAAAAAAAATCTTTAAATTCAAGTGAAACCAGCAGAAACTAAGCTAGAAATCTTTCTAAATTTAGGTACAAAAATTTTCATTTCAGCTATAAAAAGGTAAACAACCTGACTTTTTGGTTCATCTTGCTGTTTTCCTTTATATATATATAAAACTATATCGGACTATAGATAACAAGCAGCCTTGAATGGTCTTCGAATATGGCAATTATGGCAATTATGTCTTTTACGTTGATTTACTGGCTCATTCTCTTTCTAAGCTTTTTAACTATAGTGATCGGTGTAATTACAGAGCTGCCTGTACTGTGTGAAGGCACAATTTGCAGGTCAAAAATGTTATGCAGAAGTAGGTATGGTGGCTGTCTAATTAGATTGCTTAATATTTACCAAAGTGGCATTCTTTTTTGTTGTTGTGCCTTGCTTGTCTCGGTGTTCCGAATATTCTTTCTTAATATAATTACATGATTGGATTTTCTTTTTCACTTTATGAGACATTAATCAGAGTTAAATGTTTAAGCTCAAAATATGATTTGCAGTTGGACATAAAATATCCAGTTTCTTCATCAGTGCTTTGTAGTTGAATTCTGAGACATTCGCTCTGTAGATGTTCGTTGTGTAGCTCCCAGGGTTGTTTCTTGTAGATGCTGGGGCTCTCCTATTCCTGTCCTTATGGACCTTACAAGCTCCACCTTCTCTTGCAACAGCAAGTAGATAGAGAAAAGAAATATCAGCTTATTAAAAGTGCTGTGAAGAAAATAAATGAGATGTGATAATCAGCTGGAGCCTTTCGTAGTGACATTTGAGCTACAGTGTGAAAAGAGGCCCCAGAAGGTGACAGCTAATCAAAGAGCCGGGAATGAGCAATACTGAAGAAACAGAGGCAGGGGAGATCTGGGCTTGTTAGGGGAATCAACAAAAGAGTGATGTTGATGAAAAGGTGATAATTGAGCAGTGAGGATGAATGAATGGAGGAGTCAGAGGGGTAGGCTGGGGCTTAGGACCATGGTCTTTGTAGGGAACATAAGGAGCTTAGTTTTATGCTGACAGCAATAACCCTATCTGATTTTTCTTGGGTACTTACCAGGTACCAGGAACTGTACTAAGTGTTTTACTCGTGTATCCCATTTAATAATCACCACAACCCTGTGAAGCAAGAGGTAATATCTTTGCCTTATAGATGGCTGAAGTGAGGCTCAAAGAGATAAGGAACTGGCCACTATAACCTCTAGTATAAGGAAGAATCCCAGTAGTTAGGTTCTAGAGCTCACATTCTCAACTACCACAGTAAACTTCACACCAACTTCATTTGACGTTTCGCTAAGATCACATTTGCCTTCCTGTTGGTATCTTTTAATACTTTACTGGGGCTGCTAAATATATGAGCAACAAAACAAATAGCAGACTCTACCTTGATGAATTTCTGCCCTAAGTTTTTCCTTCTATAATAAAAATAATTTAAGAGGTATTCATTTCTTCCCAGTTTATCGTATTTTTGTTTTATTTGCCCCTTATGTAGTCAAATGCATTGTTTTCCATTTATCATTTTTTCAAGCACTTCCAGATTTATGAAACATGAGGGTGTAAAATTGTCCTACTGCTGGAGTAGGGACAAAAACTAATATAGTCCTAGAGACAGGACATCAAGTGGAAATGGACACCCAAGCGAGGCTGAGGGGGATTGGAGACTCTGTCCTCAGTCTATAGAGGCAGCTGCCGCTCAGCTCAGCCACATGGTACCTGGGGTGCCAGTTCTTCTGGTTCCCATGAAAAACCAGAAATCTCTATTTTTATGTGAAATCCCACAATTTAAAAATGTTAGCTCTTTTTTAAAGCTAGTCTGACCACATAAAATTTGTCTGTAGTTGTGTGTGCCCCGTGGGCTGGTCCCTTTCAACCGCTGCTCAAGAGCCCAATTAAATTTTCCTCTCATGTTTAAGAAGTGTATTTAATTCTGTGATCCATCTGAATTTTATTTTGATTCATAGTGTTTGCTATAACTTGAACATTTTTAAAGCTACTTTGAAATAATCGTATTCACAAGAAGTTGTTTTAATAGTACAAAGAGAATCCATGGACCCTTCACCCAGTTTCCCCTAACGGAAACTTGCATAACTTTAGTACAGGGCTAAGAAATTGGCAGGTTGACATGGGTACATTCCACAGACCTTATTCAGATTTCATCGGTTTTCATACATTCATATGTGTATGTGTGTTAGTATGTGTGTATAAGTCTGTGCAATTTTATCATGTAAATTTGTGTCACTACTACCACAATCAGGGTATGGACTGCATCATTACAAAGATCTCATGCTACCCCTTTATGGCCCATTGATTTTTGTGCACTCCCCCCAACACACACGTACACAAACACACAGAAAACTGCCCGGAACCATCATAGTGTGTATTACTCGATAATTCCTTTCTGATCTCTATTTCACTATTGATTGCTTCTTTTTTTTTTTTTAATTTATTTATTTATTTGAGAGAGAGAGAGAGAGCTTGCACAACGGGAGGAGAAGCAGACTCCCTGCTGAGCAGAGAGCCTGACATGGGGCTCCATCCCAGGACCCAGAGATCATGACCTGAGCTGAAGGCAGACACTTAACAAACTGAGCCACCCAGGCGCCCCTAACATTGATTGCTTCTATATTAGAGTTTTTTCTGGTTTATATTGGAGTTCCAGCTCTTATCTCTCTATCTGCTCAGGGTTACCACAATCTTACCAGACCAGAGAGACAATATGATCTCAGATCAGCCATTCTAAGTAACTGTCTGGCTGATTTTTGCATAGGCTCTTGTTTCTTCGAAGGCAAGCCTATCCTGGGCCATATTTACTGAGCTGGTACACTGGCTACAGTTAAGCTTCCCATTCTGCACTGGTGGAACTTCTGAAGTCCACACCTTGCCGGGAAACCTGATGCTGCTTTTCTTCCCACATGAACATTTCAGTCACAGGCTACTTACCTGCATGTATTTATCGTGCCCCTTGAGTATCTTGTAATGAGTGAAGTCATGCAGAGATTTCAACTCCCTGGAGCTAGGAGGGGTTCAGGATGCCTAGTCAACTCTCTTCTCAAGATGTTGTTTATGTGACCTCTTACATCCCTTCTCTGGAACTCTTCCTACTTCTTACAATATATCCTACTTTTGTGAAACTATGTTCCTTATTTATAGGTCCCTATGCATATGCTTTTCTCCTTATACAGATAGAGAAAAATCATCTATTTAAGTGTATTGGCTTTTCTCCATTAAGTATCAATACACCCCTATGTATTAGTAAAAAATTGAACATCCTATTTTTTTTAAAGATTTTATTTATTTATTTGACAGAGATAGAGACAGCCAGCGAGAGAGGGAACACAAGCAGGGGGAGTGGGAGAGGAAGAAGCAGGCTCCTAGCGGAGGAGCCTGATGTGGGGCTCGATCCCAGAATGCCGGGATCACGCCCTGAGCCGAAGGCAGACGCTTAACGACTGCGCCACCCAGGCGCCCCTGAACATCCTATTATTATTGCCTGTTTTTATATTCATGTCCTAATATTAACATTTTTGTAAAAATGGCATGTATGCTGTAATTAACTAGTTTTATACATATTCACCTGGTTCCAATAAACTGACTATATTCACTTTATAATTTATTTTTAATAGGTAATACATTTTTATGGTTCAAGCTTTAAAATCTACAAAAATTTGATCCCACCCCTGTCCTTCATACAGTTTCTTTTCAGAGTCAACTGATGTTACCAGTAACTCTTCTGTTCTTTTTTTTTTTTTTAATCTCTTACATCTCTTTATATTCTTGTTCTGTCTTTGTGTTATTTGGCCTTTTTCTTAATTATTTCCAGGAATTCTTTGTGTAGTAATTCATAAAGTTATCAGCCAACATTAAACCATTTACAATAAAAGTAGCTACAGAATTTTACCTAAAAATAGATAGGCTAATTTTAAAATTCAAATGGAAAAACAAAGAAGCAAAAACTTGAAAAAGTAAAAAGAAAAGAAGAGAGTGACTGAAGGGGATCTAACCTTAGCAGGTATTACAACATGAAGCAACAAACAAGAAAGTAGGACAATATATTTCGACTCACAAAGGACAAATTTCTGTCATCTTTTTGATGTTCCAGTTGTCTGACTTATCCAGTAAGAACCCTCTTCAAATCTCTGTGTCCTTGTAACACCATCCCAGGCATTTTTTAATATGTCCATACTTTTGGGCAACAAGATGTCTCAAGCTCCTTTTGACTATTTTTTTCCCTGCTGCAGAGCTTGGAATCAATTACCCTCTGCAGACCCTTTCTTTAATGGAGAAGACTCTTAGAGACCAGAATGTGATCCTTAGGGCTGCATGTCAAATTGTGTATGAGGTGGTAGGCTGGCTGTGTAAGACCACAGCCGGGCCCCTTTAATAACAACTGGATAAGAAATTCCTTTTATAATTTCCTAAGTTTACAATGATTTCTCTATATCACATCTTCCTAACAGTAGAAAAAACAGCCAACATGTATGTAGCTCCTACCATATATAGGCAGTGTTTTGCCCTTATGTGTAGTAACTCATTCCATCATCACAAAAATTCCATAAGGCATATGTATTTTATGTATATGTAGATATTTTCTATATATTTATTTATAAGTGAGAAGCTTAAGGCACAGAGAGGTTAAAAAGCTAGTAAAAATGGCAGAGTGGGATTCGAACCCATGCATTTATAAGGGTAGGGACTCCTAGAAGAGTTTCCAAATTCCCTGGTTCATTTTAGGCAGACATTTGGGAAGGAGATGGACTATGTATCAGCCACAGACAAGTTCTAATGGTCCTCTTCTTTGGATATCAAATAATTGTTTACTATGTTCTATGTGACTTCATCAATATAGGACCTAATTATCATCCCAGTTTCCTAAACAACAACCTATCCCCCTAAGGAACTGTGGCTTGGATTTGACCACCTAGCTGTTGCCAGGGGAGAATAAACACCCCTTTGTTCCTGCAGGTCATACTGACCTTGTAAGAAACCCTCAGGGGTTGGTTTTGTTTTTGAAGAGCTTTCTTCAGATAGAACTAATTCACTGCCCCCATTGAGAGACGTGGTAAGGAATAAAACATTTAATGTGAAAGAAGATCTTCGATCTTTTCATAGGAAAGATAATTTGTATGAAAGGCCTTTATCAGCTGAGTAGATTTTATTATCATCATTGATTTCTAAACTCTAATCTCTACTGCATTTTCTGAGAGCCCTTAGCCAACAGTCCTAAACACTATTATTTTTAATATATTTTGTATTCTTTGTACCTAGGGCTAATTATTATTATTATTATTATCATTATTATTATTATTCTTATATTTCATTTTAACATCTACTTGCCTGTTTTTCTGAAATGTCTAATGAAAGTAGTTAACTATTAGTTCAAGACTGAAATACTGAAGCAGGAAGAGTCCGCTCATCACCGCTCTTGTGAAAGAAGGGGCTGCCGGATCAGCCATGTGGAGATAGGTGTTGGATCAGTGACTAAGTGGAAACACAAGTAATATGTGAAGGGTTAGGGATGGTTGAGTTGGTTAACTGGACCAGGAGTCTCAACACTCTCATGAGGTCCTGAAGGATGTATCAGGATCTATACACATGGTACAGAGCCCAGTGATGGAAACGTCAGGGAAATAAGAGCAGGTATATGGACCTAGCCATTGCCTGGGGGGCCGTTAGTACCCTATCCTGAGGTGTTATGTTCAGATTAACTCGTTTTACCTGTGAACAACGTAGTCACACAAATTCATAATTATTTGATGCATTGTTTCCTGCCTTATTGTCCGTGCGTGCTGGGGAAAATGTCAGTTTCATTTAAAGAATTACTGACGTGTGGACATATGTAGGTCCATACACCCCCACACACACTTACTTATATAGGGATGGAAATAACTGGCTTTGTACAAAATTCTTTCTATAAATTTGGTTATGTAAATAATATATACAAATCTATATATTTAATTCTAGAATACTATACTTGTAAAGTTCTAATTTGTGTAATAGAATGGGCTTTACACTCTATTAAATGTTGCAGGTATGTTTTCAAAAGAAATACTTTCTCACCAAGTTAATAATAATCAGATTTGAGTTTTAATAAGTAATTATGAACTTTTAGCAGAGAAAAGGCATCGGTCAGCAAAGCATATGATGCCTTTTTTTTTTCCATCTTTTACCTTTGTAATAAGGTTTTTTCTTAAATCGCTTTCTGCCTTTCAAAATGGTAGCATTCGTGTTCTAGCAATAATTGTAAAGGTTTGAGTTATTATAAACTTTGAATATCAATTCCTCCCCTTCTGTGACAGTTCTACCACTAGGGAAGTCAGGCTTGCAAGGTCTAATTACTGCAGCGTTTTGATATCCCCAGCTACAATATTGGCAGGAATTTAAGCTATGGTAGAATTCATTGGTGACACCGTTGTAACTAAAAAGCACAGAATCTGTTTTCAAGCTTGTTCAGGATGGAATCAAGTATTGGATGATGTCAAATAGTCCTGCTGTAAGTTCAGAAGTGCCTTGGATGATTCTAATATGAGATGCTAATTATTTGCAATAGAATGTAAATAAGGTGGCACTAAGTCTTATTTGCAGTGACTAATGAAAGCTGTTGTACTGTAATCAGTGAGATACAGAGCAACAGGGCAATTCATTAGGAAAACCATAGTTGACAAGCAGTTAATGCATGCCAGTCCGGACCTTTCCTCTTGCTTCTGTTTGCCTCTATTATTTCTTCTTGTTGATAATAATAAGTCCCATATGGAAAACGTATAACAAGGATAAGAAGAAAACTAGCAGCTAAATTTTGCCAAGCTATGCCGAATATCTACAGACTGTAAGTCTTCCTTAGCTTTTCTTTGCCTATGAAAAACAACTGCCATATTAGGCTGATTGAAAATATAGTGATTTTCTAGTCAGCAAATTGCTAGTCTGAGAGTTTTTCATGTGATCTCTCCAGACTTGAGCAAAACTTAACTATGCTGCAAATTATTTTATTTTCCAGATATATATTACATTTCAAAGTTAAGCCACATTTTCACTTCTCATACTTTAACAGCAGTGTACTTTTAACAAATAAAAACACAAAATTGCTTGATACTGCTCTCTTTGTGTTATAGAGTACATGCCTTGGCAAATAAAAGTTGAAACTCTGGAATAGCTTTTCTGCTCTGGGGCATACATTCATCACAGCCAACAGTAGTGCAGGATGCTACGCTGCTTCTAAACTCGGATCGCCAAATTTCTACCTTCTGTAACTATTAAAGTAGCATAATCATTATGTTTTATTCCCCACAGATGGAAAAATTAGGAAGGTGACTTCTGTTGGGTGTCATTTTTAGAACTGTTTTTTTTCGCTGGTTATCCATGGCTGCCATAGAGGAAAGCCAGCTCATTTGATTCAATCAATATTGTATGATCCATCTCTTGTTTTAAAAGAACCTGAGGTGGCTTGTCTATTTAAAGGATGAGGAAACTGAAAAGTCAATACAGTGACTTATTTTTGAGCTTCCAGACAGCCAGGGGGAAGAAAGGAAGCAGCGTGGTTATATAGAATGCCAGAATGTGGGCTGCATCCCCTGGGCAAGAGTGTATTTGGTAAAGCAAAACCCAGGAAATAGCAAGAGTCCAAGGCCAATTAAGAGTTTCATTTATTCTTTATCCCCTATTATATAAAATGCCATAAATAATGCACACTGAGCTCTTTGCTTCTGCCTGAAGTTGGGTGTCCTGAATTCTTGGGACACTCTGCAGCACCTAAGCTCAGCCTAAGAAAATCACTGTGCAGTTGTAGTGCTTGCAAGCGGTTTTCCATAATTTGGATTGTTAGTTAAAACACAAGATGTGCAGTTAACTTGGAATTCCAGATGAACAATGAATACTTTTTTTAATTGCAGTATGTCCCATAAATACTTTTTAAATGTAACTATGTCCCAAATATTACACAGAATATACTGATACTGAAAATTATTCATTGTTTTTCTGAAACAGTTGTCAATCTGAAATTCAAATTTAACTGTTTTCATTTTTGTTTTGCTAAATCAGGCATCCTTACCCACAGCCTGCAGGTAAACCTCACCAACTGTAATAGGCGACTGTCCCTTTATCACAAAAACCGAGGGCCCACAGTGACTGTCAGTCATAGTCGTTTTTTTTTTTCCTTTTTCTCTTCTTTTAACTTTTGTTAAAACTTCTTAACCTTTGTTTTAACCTTTGTTAAAAACCTTTGTTAAAAAGGTTAGTGGGATAGATAGATAGATCATTATTTTCTGGCAAAGAGAGACTTAAAGAATCTTTAAACAGTACATAATAATCAAACCGAAAAGGAAACTTTTATCAAGAGACTTGACTTTTTCAAGGGAGCTATGGTTTGGTGAGGGGAGAACCCACACGCGCATACATGTGCATGTGTGCGCACACACGTTAAGGTTCCAGTCGAAATAGCCAGAGAGAGAGTGGCAGCGGGAAGTTAGCCGGCTGCATGGCAGGAGTGGATGTAACATATCTCAGAACAACATTGCCTCTAGGAGCTCACGAGGGCCTGGAGCTTCCAGGACGCTGCCCCAGAAGTAGAGTCTCACTGACTCTGAGAAGCTTGGTTCTTACTGCGCTTACTGTCCTTTTATCCTCCGGGTTTTAAATCTTGGATATTACTTATACTAACAATCTGAACACTTGGTGTCAAGGGACTATTTTAAACATTGGTTTCCCCTGGTCTTTGAGCGCGGCTCAGTGTCCCCAAGAGCACATCTTCGTTTTGAGTTAGCGCCCACGAGTCCCTACACATTATTTCGGAGTGTGCCATTCCCTACAGACCTTTAAACCCTGCATTGCTCTTCCTCTCCACTGCAGACTGGAAATCCGTTTCTTGGAAAGGTTATATACGCACTGGCATATGTAGAGATCAGGGTTCAGCTGCAAAGACCAGAATCCAGTTCAAGTGGAAAAGTATTTATAATGGCATATTAAATGGAATACAGTCTCATTGGGATAAACGAAGAAACGATCTAGATTGAGCTTTGATAGGGAGCCTCCAAAGCCATAACACAAGCGGACAGTTCTGTGATGCTGAACTGCCTGCTGAATTTTGGAAGCTGCTGCTTCAGCTCTTGGCTCCAGAGCCTCACTGCCGCTCCCTGACAGGAAGTCCCTGTGTGTGATCAGGGAGCAACCATCACTCCTGCCAGCTGCAGACCCGGGCGTGCATGTTACTGTCTACGCCAGTGTAACAGATAGCCATCTTCCTGCCTTGCAGCACCCACAAACCTAGTAAGCAGATACTGGGAGCTCTGGTAATGCTGTAAGAGAACTCCAGATGCTTCCAGTCACACTTGCAAGGAAAACCAGCAGAAACATGGCCTCTACATCACTTCCAACTTACTAACCTTGAGCAGTATGGAGATCGTCCAAGCCAAATCACATTCAAACTGCAAAAGGATTCTTGATGTGGTTTTTAGCTTTCCAGCCAATACAGTACAAGACACTCCAATGGTGGTTAAAATGGACTGTGGAATGTCAGTGCACCATAACCAGGATGTGTAACCTTGTTTGCAAGTGATAGTTACATCATATTAATTCATCTGCCCCCTACAGAAGGGAAAAATCAAACTGAGGATCTCAGATGCCTTTAGGAAAATGCTCCTGAGGTCCTTCTGTAACATCATTATTATTTCCATCTGTAAGGTCATCTACCAATTCTTGAACAATGGCAAGCTTTTTTCTGGCCTTGAACTCCTAAGCACTTTGAATGCAGTACCTTTGACAGAGATAATTCCATGTCTTACTGACAGTGTTTCACAACCGCTTTATATACAAGGTAAAGCTTCTGTATATGGTTGTATCTTTATTCAGAAGCTTTTGCTGTAAAATGAAGCCTGACTCTCAAAAGGACACAAGCAGGCAGTACCATTGTGGCCATTACTTTGAATGGGGCTCAGAAATTGATTTCAGAGTTAATCTGCCTTGATGGGTTCTACTTTGGTTCCTCCAGACACAAGGAAGTAACTTGATGGGACTGAATTTCCTTCCCTTTTTCACCGAGTTTGATGGCTGGATTGATGCCAAGTGGGACATACTCAGATCCACTCTATTTTGTTTTGTTTATGGTATTATAGCCATCTTATCCACTGTCATTACCATTATTTTGTCAAATGGATGCAAAGTGAAAAGGTTCCTCAGGCAATGGTGAGAGGCAAGTAGGTTAGAATTAGTGATCGTCCAGAAATATTTATAGGGCAATTACACCTGTTTTTTTCCTTGGGATTTTCATTTTGTAGAGCATAGAGAAACCCACATTATCAGTTCACCTAGTTTTTATACAGACGTGGAAACGTTGACAAATAACTTCAAAAGAAACATGAGTTAACAGCTTGAGTATTGAAGTATGGTTCCTTCTTTTATATCACTCGAGGAAGCATTGTTGTATAAAAATCACAGTGCAATAAATGCAATAAAAATCATCTTTATTTATCAAAATAACATTTATTACCAAGACATGAAAAATGAAACTGACAAAGTAAGTTACACATTCCTATCAATCTTTTGAAGTTTTCATGGATTTGCTCAATAAAAAGGCCTTACTTGCAAATTCCATTTGAGCTATTCTAATCAAATTTTCATATAAGCTGGTTATAATTGTTAACAGTCCCTTTTGGGAAGATAGGTGATTTTTTTTAATATATATAGAACAAGAAGGTATTATAGTGTAAATGTAAAATGTAAATTAAAATTCTTGATTTATTTAATATTTAGAGAGTTATTTGTGGAATTTTTCAGTATGAAAATTTTGCCAAGTGTACATTTAGTAAGTTCTATTCTTTTGGATTGCTATAATAGAATAAAAGTATTAGAAAAGTAAAAATGAGAATTAGAGCTAAGTTCCTACCATACTTCCTTAATAGCAACTGTCTGCCCCACCCCACACATTTTTTTAGACTTTTCACTTAGGATTATTTCATATACTAGTCAATCAGTGAATACTTGCAGAGGAAAATGAGTTATTGGAGCAGATAAATCATTTGGCTTATAATGTTTGCTTAGTGGCTTAAATATCTACCAATAACTGTTCTGTTAAGCTTCTACTCAAAAATCCTAATCTTTTTTCTCTGTGTTTGCCTCATGTCTTCCTTACACACTCAGTTTTATAGATTACTGTCAGGTACATACAGAGGAGAGCACTTGCAATGGTAACGTATTTCCTGGTATTTTATTCATTCAACCAGCATTTTTGAACACCAACCACATGCAGAACAAGTTGCTCTTGTTATAAAGGTGAACATAATGGTTCCTACCTTAATATACTTAGAAGTTATATCACATTGCCCATATTTACTAAAATATCAATATCCAGATTTTTATGACCTTTTTTGTAGAATAAACTTCAATGTTTTCATTAAAAATCACAATTTCTAATATTTTAAAGTTTTCTTAATTTTTTAGAATTTTTTCTAATTAAGTATAATTTCATCTCAACCAAGCAATTCACATGGTTCAAATTGAGATTTTTTTTAAAAGAAAATACAGTGAAAAATCCCTCTCTTTCACCTGTCTTTCAACCAGCCAGTTTCCCTTCCCCAGCGAAAGTGAGTGTTGGCTTGGGTTGGGTTCACATGCATATGAAAGAAAACTCACATATCATTGACTTAAATACTTCAGCAGAGTAGTTCTACAATGTCATCAGGGACTTGGATTTCTTCTATCTTTTTTGAATGCCACTTAATAACTTTATTTGACAATCCGTGGTTAGTTCTCATGCACAGTGACTGCAGATTTTTGAAGGTGGTGACAGGTAGATAAGTAGCCAACGTGCAGAGTTTGTTTGGTGAATCTTCATCCTCACGATCTTTTCTGGACAATCACACATGGATGACAGTATATGACATTCCTGTTCCTTTGGCACAGACAGCTTTGTTGAGCCTGGTGTCCACGTGCACATCTGAATTTTCCACCTCCTTCACGGCAAGTTTCCAAGTCTTTGAGTGCCCAAGGGGGCAGGCTTGCGAACATTGATGATGTGTTCACTGGTCACCACTTCACTGATGGCAGGCACAACCCTCCTCGCCATCTTTCTTCATGGGACCCTTTCTGTCAGGCCCAGGTTAGAAAGGACAAAAATGGGGGATTGCCCCTTTCTGTCTTTATCTTTCGCCTTTAGCTTCTAATCTCAAGGCTGCCTCGTGGTCCATTTTGGCTACTGGAACGCCATCTGTCATTTCTGTATTCCCCGGGAGGGGGAAGAAGCCAACAAGAGCCAAAAGGCATGGCTCGGTAAAGAGCTTTTTTTCCAACACACAGAAGAGGAGATGTAGGGAGACGTCCCGATCCCAGCAGACGTCATATGAAAGGATTGCCTGTAGTAGGAGGGCCACGAGCAGCCTGACAAAAAGTAGTACCTGTATTGGAATGTCACCAGAGGCAATAGTGGCCAACGACGGGCTTCACTTATTTAACCAGTTTGCCTAGACTCAGCTTTTTTTTTCATAACTTCCGTGTATCATAGCTTGCCATTTAATCCATTCTTCATTAAAGCTGAGTGTCTCATTAAGTAAAATTTTACCTAAAAATATGAAATAGATGTAATATCCAGTATTGTGTTTGATAGATGTCTTCCCTAAGTTAAAATGTAGCTTTTTATATATGCTTTGGTCCAGCTCAGATTACACACGTACCTGTGTCCCACCTCACTAATACCCCTTTTCAAGCAAGACATTTTATTGTATGACTTAATTTCAAGGGAAAAAAATATTCTGGAAAGAAGGAATAATATGAGGTATCACAGAAAAAGAGCAGTCTACCATTTATTTGTGCTAAAAACTGTGAGGGCTTTTTAGAGACATGCATTTCCTTTCCAGAGGCTCCATGAGCTAACCCTCAGGAAAAGAAATGGACTATCAGTGGTCATTACCGTATACTTATTTCAGGGCTGGATTCTGAATATATTTTTTTTATATAAATTATCAGAGTTGGGGGAAAAAGCTTTTTTTTGAGATGGCAGTTTCACTAAAATATGTGAATGTGAAGTATCTATTACTTCTCACAGAAACCTTCATAAAACATATGGAAATCTGTTCTTTAATCTGTTTTCCTTTTTTCAGCTTTATTAAGGGATAATTGACAAAATTGTAAGGTATTCGAAGTATACAATGTGGTGATTTGATATCTATACATCATGACAGAATTCCCCCACTGAGTTAATTAAAACATCCATCAGCTCACAAATTTACCTTCCCCCCACCCCAACTTTTTTGGTAAATACTTTTAAGATTTACTCAAATTTCAATTCTACAGTGTAGTGGTATCAACTTTAATCACCATGTTACACATTAGAGTCTCAGGCCTTATTCCTTCTATTACAAAGTTTGTACCCTTTTACCAGCTGCTCCCTGTTTCCCCCATTCTCCAACGCCTGGCAACCCCTTTTCTACTCTTTGTTTCTAGGAGTTTGATGGTTTTTTCGATTCCACACATAAGTAAGATCATTCAGTATATGTCCTTCTCTATCTGGCTTATTTCATTTAGAATAATGCCCTCCAGGTTGTCCACCCACGTTGTTACAAATGATAGGATTTCCTTAATTATTTTTACAGTCCATTGTATATGTGTGTGTGTGTGTGTACATTATAAAATGGAATATATGTATGCATATACATACCCACATGTAAAAAGGACTATTATTCATATATATATATATCACATTTATTGATCCGTTCATTCACTGATGGACACTTACCTTATTTATTGTCTATTGCGAATAATGCTGCAGTGAACATGGGAGTGCAGATATCGTTTCCAGATAATGGTTTCATTTCCTCTCTAATCTTTTTGATAATTGAAAACCAGCTCAAAGTGTTACTTTTTGGAATACAGCCTACCAAAAGGATTTAACAAATAACAATTACTTTATAAAAATAGTATTACTTGTTTCTGCCTTTCTCAACATTTCCCTGTCAAAAATGTCTCAATTACACATACTGTGTAATTAATGTATGGCATTAATATGTGTTCATTTATTAGAAGACATTACCATTTGACTTTGGAAACTTGGTTATGGTGGTCTCCTTTCTGCCTAGTATCATCCTAACAAGGGACATCACATTAAGCTAATTTTTTAAGGACTTAACATTCAGTAGCTATGAATAGGATTAGGTAGTCTGTTTTATTTAGGCCACTTTGGTGTTTATAATGATTTTCCTTGCATAAAACACTGCCACTATTTCTGAAAATTTGAATGGGTTGTCAAGTGCTAAACGGATTTGATTTCTTTTTTTTTTTTTTTTGAGTTATTCAAATAGATTTCAGAACAAGAGGAATTTAGCTTTGTTAATTACAAGGACATATCATAGTACCTTCTCTAAAGGTTTAGGATCTTATTAGGGCTGTTTATGTTCTGTGATATTCTTTTTAAACAGAGGAAAGTGAAGTGTGAGGGTTTTCCTTGCCACAAGCAGCATGGTATCAGGAAGGGGGCCAATAGCATGACCTTGGCCTTTAAGCCCATTTCCTCACTGTAAAACTATAGTAATAGTTCCAACCCTGAATGGTTGTTAGGAGTTTGAAAATGAATTGATATATAAAAGGACCTGGCTAGTGCCTGGTATATACTAGTTCAGTAACCATTGATTTTTCTTTCTTTCTAATGTCAAAATTTCATGTTGTGTGTTTAGTGATCTCTATAGAGATGATTAGAGATAAAAAGTTCAGTAGTGACATATAAGATTGTCCATTTTAATAACTCACTCTTTTTGATTTGGAAATCCAAAGCTTGTGGTTTGGAAGATTTCTCCTCCTATACCATACCAATGGTGGCAGTGTTGGGGTGTGTTGGTGGTTCTGTAGGAAAGACACCAATGTTTTTCTTGCATAGGTAACTGAAAACATAATCATTATGGATTTCTTTTTTTTTTTTTTAGTTCTGTAAATATATTCTTACAGTATAATATCCATTTATAACCTAATGATAGGCACATGGCTAGAAGGTAAGATTTCTCCCCAAGAGTCTGAGTAACTGGTCAGACTGTAGACACTTGGCCTTGGTTGAACCAGAATAAGTGGGCTGTTGGGTGACAAATTAATGCAGGACTTGGAACTAGACAAAACAATAGAGACCACAAGTTCCTGCCATCGTGGATCTCTGGTTGGCACTGAAGGCGACTGGCTGACAGATGGCTATCCTCTGTGCAGACTGTTAACGAGGCCCCTGAGAAAATACTCAAAAATACTTGAAGTATTTACAGCTTAAATACATCTTAAATGCATCTAGATTAAAAATTATAAATATAAAAGTTGTACTAATATGTTAAAAATTCTTAACATTTTAATGCTAAGATTTTTTAACTGTTTCATAAACTCAGAGTAGTTATAAGATCATTGTAAACTTACCGTTTTTTTTTTTTCTCCTGAAATTATACTAGCTCTCATCAGCCCTCTATTTTGATCCCTATTTCAAATATCAGCTCTCCTGGAGGGTTCCATTATAGATCTTTGATGTGCTTTTTAGGTAGTATGTGCGTGCTTGATACACACCACTCAGTGTTTCTGACGCATCTTGTGGTTGTTACCACAGTGGAGACAATTTTAAAGATAAAAATTAAATGACAATTTTTTTTATTATCATTACCTTTTATTTTTTAATAGACACACCTGTCACTGTCGTCACGGTCACCGTGAAGGAATGCTGGCATAATAATGTGCATTGAGAAGCAGTCAAGTGTTCCCCGGTTGGTAGATAGTTCATCTCATTTAAAACAGAATTCATGGAGTGAATATATTTTATAATAATTCTGTCAGACCCACTCATTTTATGTATCAAGGAACCTACTAGAGGGAGTATAAAATCAAAGAACAGGTTTCAAATCCAGCCTCAGTTGCTTATAGTGTGACCTTTTTTGAATTATTTAAGCTAGCTTAAGTTCAGTTTCATATTTGTAAGATGGAGATAATAACTATAATATCTACTTCAAATGGCTTTTATGAGCACTCGAAGTTACTCAGATGTGAAAGGTTTAGGATGTCGCCTGGCACTGGGCGCATCCCCAGGAGGGGCACCTTTATTTTTGTTGTCGACATCATCTTCATTATCATTTCTTTTGAATTAACATTTCTTATATGCCTAAGCCCGGCATTATTCCTGTGAATGTAAGAAAGATGGAATCATGAATATTCATTTTAATATAAAAATTTTCATCAAAATATTAATATGTCCATAACCAACTTCTAATTTATAACTGGGGATATCTGTTAAATGACATTTGTGTGTTTAGATTTTAATTATAATTATGGCATTCATATGGCTGATCCACTTTAAAAAAATTTTCTTTACTCTTACTGTTTTGCAAAGAGTAGTCTTTACCAAGCGTTTGGTGATATCATTATATTCTTACACACCCTGAAAAACGTTGGCGTGTGAAGAGGTGCTGTGTAGTTCCACTTATGTATCTTATTTACTGCTCACAATAAATGCAGCCGGTGAGGATTATCATCGTCATCTTGGAGAAAGAGAATATGAGTCTCAGAGAGCTTCTAGGGCTTGTTCAAAGTTACACCTGGTCTTGTATCACTGGATCACTATTAATTTCATTGAATCACTGCTACTTTCTGAAAGTGCTATAGTTGGGACAAACTGTGGGAATTTCCTCTCCTCTGTTAGCTGAGGAACAGATTTTGCCTCACTCTAAAGAACATTCTAACAATATCGTACAATGGTGGGCTGACCTCCCTTACCAGTTGTAAGATAGCACAGACAGAATTGTTGCTTGGCAGGAATGTTATGAAGAAATTGAGATTTATATGAATGACTGAAAGACCTTCCAAAGCCCAAAGTTAGGACTTGCAAGGATTTGTTTTCTCATACCCTCCTCTAATCAGTTGCCATATCCAGAAGATTTTGCATTCACAAGGTTTCTTTAGAACCCTCAAAAACATAATGCTACAGAACAGATGCATTAAACAAATATTTGATTACCTACCATGTGCTGGGAACTTGGCTAAGCAGATAATTTGTGACTTTTTCTTGAGGTGAATTTTGAATAATTCTTTGAGGGCAGAGAAAATGATGTGCCCTCATTAACATCTAGATAATAGATGGTTCTGTAATAAACGGTAACTAATGTCTGCTCTCCGAAAACATTTTTCTTATAAAATTGAGCTGTATGGTACTTGCTAGCAAACAGAATTGCATCCTCTCCTTACCCCCAGCCAGCTCCCTGAACACCCCAGTCAGCCCCTTAAAAGATGAAAAAGCTTAGATTTCTTGGTGAATGAGAAGATAAATACACCTCTCAGTTAAGGCACTTACATCACAGTCTGTCACTTGAAGTTGGAGCACCCTCACTGGTGGAGACAGGAGGCATGGAGGGAGCACTCTGAAGGTAAGGCTGAGGACGTGGCATCTTGTTAGAGGAGGAGAAGGAAAAAAGTAAACATATAAGCAGAGGTTTGAGATCTTGAAATTTAAGTAAAACTTGTTTTTAGTTTTCATTGAGGGCGCGACAGCGTTATCAAAGTTTTGAACTCTTTTTAACCTTCCTCTTTGCTCCCCATGGCTATTGTCCTTAGGCGCATCCACTCATGCTTGCAAGATAATTGGCATCATCCACGCTCAGCCATGTCCAAAGACATCTGGGTCTGGGGAAGGGCTCGCTTCTCCCGAGTTTGTGTTTTTAGGAAGGCAACTCTTTCTCAGAAGTCCTTTAACAGACTTTGTAAGTCTTAGTGGTCAGAACTAGGTCCCGTGGCCATGTGGGCACTGGCTCTTCCAACCAAAAAGCTTCTTACCTAGAGTATTCTAACAGCTCCCCCAACTACTCTTCCTTCCTCAAGTCTTAACACATCTGAGTCCGTTCAGTGCTGCCATAGTTTTCTACCCAAGACATAGATCCAATCACGTCATTCCATTGTTTAAAAATTGTTGGGGGCTTCCCTCTGCATACTGTGCCCCCCCCCACCCCTTCCCCATCCCAGATCACCCTGCACAGTGCATGCATAATGGCAGTCCTCAATGGAGGTGGGTTGGATTCTAGTTCTATTAATTGTGAAATATTCGTAAACATTTTAGATCAGATATTGAGGTTCTTTTTTTATTTTAAAAAATAGATCTTCAAGTTATTACAGATGGTGTATTATACAGAGAAATAGCAGAATTTATTGAGCACTTCTTATGGGCCATGTACTGTACTTGGAGTCCAGGATTAAACACAGTATTGCCTTCAAAGAGCTTATAGTCTAGAAAGGAAGACTTATTAAAGTTAACAAGTAGTTTTAAGGGTGATACATGTGAAGAAAGAAGAGTGTGACAAAAGACCCAACACCAGGAGGACTTTGAGCTTCCTCAAAGAAATCACGTGTTAAGTGAGAACCAAATGCGTCTGAGTGCAGAAGGTAGGTGTGTGGTGTAGGGATTGAGAGAAGTAAGAGTAGATTGGCTGGAGGCCACTAAAGAGGAAACTGCAGTGATCTGAACAAGAGACGGTGGTGGCTTGCACTAGAATTTTTTTTAAGATTTATTTATTTATTATTGGGGGTGGAGGGGACAGAGGGGAAGGGTGAGAGCATATCTCAAGCAGACTCCCCACTGAGCCCTGAGCCCCATGAGGGACTTGATTCCACAACCCTGAGATCATGACCTGAGCCAAAGTCAGACACTCAACTGACTGAGCCACCCACATGCCCTTGGACTAGAATTGAAGCAGTGAGGACAGGGAGAAAATGTTGAACATGGTAAGAGGTTGTATGTACAGAATAAACGTGGGACTCATGAGTCATTGACTTGAGCAGATGGATAAGACTTTTGTTTCCTAAGGAAAGGATCACTGCTTGTTTAGAGAAAGAGGAGCCTGAAAACATTTGAAAAGAGCATGTCGACAGTTACCCAGTCAACCACTTGGAGAACTAGAAAGCTGCTCGGGATATTGCCATTGCCACAGGGCTGCTGTGCCATCCTGATGATGCACCCTCTTCCTGTCTCTGCCTCTGTCTCTGTTGTCATTGTCAGCAGATGTAGTGTTTGTGCCTTTCTGGTGTATGTTAACACTGGTTTTCTTGACTTTATGGCTCTAACCCACTGCCTTCTCTCTGTTTCTTGATTTTAATATCCCTATACTATTTGTGCCCCTCTATGTGTTTCATTGTTCCACAAGGGGAGTTGACAGAGTGAGTTAGAAGATATCAAGTACAGAATGTCCTGGAGGGCAGCATCTCCTGCCTGCTGCCCAGGGAGCCGTTACCACCGCTGCAGGACCCAGAGCATGGCAACTTCTTTTTTGTCCATTCATTCAATAAATTGTTTTTAGCATTAACTCTGTCCAAGTGATACACTAGGCCATGGAAAGAATACATGACTTACAGTTATTAAAACTTCGGTCTAACTTCTGGCTTTTCTGTTCATCAAATATATGAATGTAGGCTAAGAATTATTAAGTTCTCTGTGCCTCGATTTTCACATCCATAAAAGAGATACAACGTATCTTGACTTGTTCTGAGGATCACAGGGAGTAATTCAAGTAATGGTTTAGTGTATTCGTATCTGGCATTAACAGTGGTGGTAGCAGGAGTGATGGCAGTGGTCGTGATAGTGATGGAGGGAATCACTGAGGCAACCGGAATAGTGTGGTGGGCATGGAGGTAATGGGAGTTTTTGATCATGACTCTTGCAGGGGTGGTGACAGTAGATTATATGCACAAAAAACTGCCCTTGGCTCAGAAGGGCTATGGATAAGAAAGGCACTCAAAGCTTCAAGGACTGTCCAGTACAAAGGAGTTTTTAAATTTAGTTGGGCTCTATTGTTAGGAAACAAATCACTATGCTCACTTAAACTTGGACCTTGGAGAGTGTATTTTGTGAGTTCAACGCTGAATTACTTTCACAGTTCAAGAACACTGACAAAGTGACTTAAAAGTGTACAACAATTATCTAACTATTTCAGAAAGTCAATTTAGGGGTGGGAAGTCTGTATTAAAATGGAAAGAACAATGCTCACTTGCATGTACTTTAAAGAGCAAGTTAAAGCCTCGCTTCTTGGCCAGGGCGCATTATAGTCATTCAGTTACGTCCTTTGAGCTTTTTTGTCTTTTTGACAGAACAAACTGATTTCAAAGTATAGCTTTGTTCTCCGTAATAAACTGTTTTGTATAAAAACTTGCAGGCAGAATTCAGAACACAGTGTGAATATTCTCTTTGTTTTAATTATTTTCGATACTTGTTCATTTGAACAGCTTTAGTGAAAAAAAACTTCTTAGGAATAAACAACATGCTGTAAATATGTTTAAGAAAGTAAATATAAGGATATTAATGTTAACACTTGTTAAGCCCTTAGTTTATAGACCAGTCACTATGCTAAGATATTTACATATATTATCTCAGTAACCATAATAGTCACGAGATGGATGCTAGTATTATCATCATTCACAGATAAAGAAACTGAAACTTAGACTTCCCCAGGCTCACATGCCTCTGGAGAGACAGAGCCAGCATTCACACCTCATATTTTTAACCACACTGTTGATTGAGCAAGTTCTTTATTATTTCCTCTTCCTTGTTTAGCAATAATTGGATTAGTAAGGATTGAGTTCAAATTCAGTGGAAGGTGGATCCTATACTTTGAGAGTTGAATCACCAATTTATTAATATGCCCCTAATCTACTCCTATATTTTTAATTGCATGCCTTTTTCAGATTGCTGTTTTGATTATCATTTGTTGTGTCATTTTTAAACTAAGATTAAAGGCAGAGAATACATTTAAAATAACAATAATGAAGTTTGGTTTTTTTCCTTGAAGTCTGTAATAATAAGTCTGTAATAGTAGTCTGTAATAATAAGATGTTTGCATGGTATTTTTTTTAGCACAACTTTTCTACCTTATATGTCCTCATTCTGTTATTCAAAATGACCAACTTAGTAAATCATGTTCAATTAATAATTCTATAAAAGCTACAGGCTCATTCAGAAATAAAAGTTAGCCATTAAGAATATGAAAGAATACAAGGTATGTGTCCATTTAAAAATTTTAGTCAGGCACTATTTCATTTCAAATGGCTATAGATCTGCATTTTTTCATAGATTCTAATGAGTTTCTACATGTCTGAATACAGGTATCTCTAGGTTATGGGAGGACAGATGATTTTTAAGTTTCTTTATTCATTTTTATCTCTCTCAAATCTTAGTAATTAAGAAAAATCTTGTCAATAAATTTTTTTTTAACAAATTCACTTTTCAATTAGTTTTGATCACAACAGAGTTGTGGTTTGTTTTTTTTTGTTGTTGTTGTGTTGTGTTTTTTTTGTTTTTTTTTTTTAATTTATTGGGGAGCTTTCCCTGTTTTATTAGGAATTACCTCTCCCTTCTTTTTTTTTTTTTTAAGATTTTATTTATTTATTTGACAGAGAGAGAAAGAGACAGCCAGCGAGAGAGGGAACACAGGCAGGGGGAGTGGGAGAGGAAGAAGCAGGCTCCCAGAAGAGCATGAAGCCTGATGTGGGGCTCAATCCCAGAACGCCGGGATCACGCCCTGAGCCGAAGGCAGAGGCTCAACGACTAAGCCACCCAGGTGCCCCTGTTTTGTTTTGTTTTTAAGCCAGAAGAAAATGCAGCATTTTGTTTTGGTTTTTTGAGGGGATGAGATAATTACAAAACAACACATCTTAAAATATTCAGAAAATGCATTCCAGAAACAGGTCAGAGCTATGGAGATATAAATTTGGGAATTCTCAGTAGGCAAATGGTAGTCAAACAACGTGAGTAAAGTAGATTACTTTGGAAGTAAGTGTGAATAGAAAGGAGATAATTTCCAAGGACTGAGACCTGAGACTCACTAACATTTAGGCCTCAAGATGATGAAGAGGACATATCAGAACACTGAGAAGGAAAAGCCAGCAAGGATGGTATCCTGGCAGCTAAAGGGAAGGACATTTCAGGAAGGAGAGAATGACAGCTGTGCCCAATACTGCTGAGCCTTCAAGGGAGCTGAGAAACAACCATTGGATTTGTGAATGAGGAGACAGGTGACTGAGAAGGCTAGTTTGGGTGCCGTGGGTAGGACAAATACTGAAATGCGTTCAAAAGGGCACAAGAGAAATTAGAAACTGAGGTTCTAAGTAATTCTTGCAAGGTAGTTTTCTATGAAACAAGAGAGAGAAATGGATTAGTAGAAGGAGTCAGGGTCCAGATGAGGAAATAGCATGTTAGTTTGCTAAAGAGAATAGTGACATGAGCAGAAATTGATGATGTTAGAAAAAGAGGAGTGGATTGCTGGAGCTTTGTCCTTGGATGAGAGGCTGAGGTCTGGGTGCAAGTGGGGAGGTTGACCCTACTAGAGTCTACACAGTCTGTGGGTGGGAATGGGAGGGAAGGTAGAGTATGTGGGCCACAGTGAGGTAGGTAGAAAAATGTCACTGGTGGAGAGAGTTTGTGGAAGGTCTTGTCTCCCTGGTGGAGTAACTAATTTTCATTTCTTCTCCTGTAGGTGAAGAATTTTCTAAAAACCCTTTTCCAAATGGTACAGTTTATTTAAGCCATCTTTGCAGAAATATTAAACTTTGCTATGACATGTATCATGTGCTCTTCTGAGTTAGAAACTTGGGGGAATTTAAACTTTCCAGAAATACCAGATTTTCTACTTCAGTCCCTTTGATTCCAATTGCCTTTAATATGTTCACCCAATTTTAACTTTCTAAAACCTTATTCTGCAGTTTTCTTCCTGATACGTTGTAACTGTGAGAAAGTCCATTTTATTTCTCTGAGCTTTCACATTTAACTTGAGAAAGCCCTGTTTTCCAGATATTTAACCAGTTTCTAAATTACTTAACCAGGTGCCAGCATAGTGCATTTAATGTACCAAGTAATGATTACTGATTGCTGGTCAATCCATATTCTAATTGCTTTTCCCCTCAAGGTATTGTTCTCTTGGGGGAAATTGTCAGCTGTTCAATGTTTTGAGACCAGAAACATTTAAAAATGCATTAAAACTTAAACTTGGAGCTTGCTAGAAACACATTTAGCTGGCTTTACTACTAGGTTCTAATCACTTCTTTCATGTCATGAATATGACTTCATTTTGTGTGAAAGTCTGTTTTCTCAGGCAGATGGATATAACCATTTTCTGAAATTATTGCCACGATAACTGCTAATAATATAATCATAATTACTTCCTTGCATTTATATGTATGTGTCAATTCTACTCAGTCAAAATATTCCCATGGAAAATATGTTACTAATATAAAATATTAACGTATTTTTGTTGGCCATTTCAATGTGAGGAAATCAGTTTAACTCTATTGTCCAAAAATGCTGATGTAACGAATCTAAATGATCAGTAGTAATCTGAGAATGACTAGCAGGAGAGAAAAAGGGAAAGGAAGAAAGGTAACCTCTCCAGGCTACTTTATTTCCTCCTATTGGTAGCAGATCTCTCATAGTTGAGGCTTGTTTTGTTCAAGAATCTGGATAACAAAAGAAACAGTGTCTTCAAGTGGTGGCTTAGTGCTTATAGACACGTTTGAGCATCTCTTCATTTTGAGTCTCTTTTAATAGTCGATGAATAAAAATGTCACAGCATTTTGCAAAGTCTATTAAGAAAATAGAATGAAGTAACATAATCACCATTATTTGCAGCTCACATTCCATTTCGTAGATTGTACTTTATTCAGGTTCTTAATGTTTCTCTTTTCTTTCTTCTTCCTGTTTTACCTAGTAACTTCTTACCTGAAAACGGGAAAAGTTGACTTTCTTTCTTTACTGCTGTCTCTTATTAGACACATTATTAAGTTTGCAGGTGATTCAGAATCGGAAGATGTAAAAAATATATGTATGCATGTGTCTTTAGTGGGTGACAACATATGAGGAAAACTGAAGCGTTATGGGCACAGCTCAGTATGAGGAAACACAAAATAGAATTGTTAAAGACCTTCTTGCTAAGATTAGCACAGGAAAGCATTGCCACTTCAGCTGTGAAATACAGGCTTTGTGAAATCTAGAAACTTCTTACACTGTCAAGAAATTTCTCTTACCATTCTTAATATACTTCTGTATTCTTTTTTTTTTTAAGATTTTATTTATTTGAGAGAGAGAGAGCGAGAGAGCACAAGCAGGGGAGAGAAGGAGAAGCAGGCTCCCTGCAGAGCAGGGAGCCCAAGGCAGGGCTCCATCCTAGGACCCTGGGATCATGACCTAAGCCAAAGGCAGATGCTTAACCGACTGAGCCACCCAGGTGCCCACGTATTCTTAATATACGAGTTGTTCTTCCATGTATTCTTTATTTCTCACTTTTCACTAGCATTGCATCCTGTAAACTGAGTATTTAACCATAGACTACGATAAGTACAAATACAAAAGACTAAAATACTTATTTCAACAATATTTTCACTCTCACAAATGTTCCAGTTTCTTGAAATTGCCTTTGAGCCAGTTTACAAGCCACACAAGAAAAGGCCTGTTTGCTTCATAGTCTTCCCTCATTGATCAGAAATGATTTTATGAGGTTTTTTTTTTTTTAATCAAACCTCCAAAGGGCTGCTAATTTTTTTCTAAGGTCAAATCTGCCCTCAAGGGGAAAATTTTTTGCTACCATTGAAAACAAAGATGCTGTGGGTCCTGAGGGCAATTTTGGCAGATTGTTCTGAGCAGAGTGAGAGGGGCATCAAGGGAGTAAGACTGTGACTTCCCCCAGATCCTTTTGAAGGGGTTTCTTGTTAATCAGTGTTCTCAAATGTTTAAAAATCCATTATTACTCTCTTGTCATGAGTCAAGAAATTACATTTTGGGTCTTGGGTTTTTTTTTTTTTTTTTTTTTTTTTTAATCTCTTTTTTGCTGATCTGTTTCTTTGGGGTGGGAATATGCTGTGTTCACTTCTGAATGCCCAACCTTTGACATACTGTTTGGCACATAGCAAGAGCCCAGTAAATGATGGCAGAATAAATATCTCTTTCTTGGGAAGACAAATCAGTTCATCTTTACTTAAGAATCACTTATTTAGGTTTTTCTTAATTTTAGCAATGCAGTGGTCATAAATGCATTCTTTCATTCTTTCCACATTTTGTGAGAACTGAGGATACAGATGTGAAAAAGAGACAAAACCCCCAGCCCTCCCAGAGGATTAATTCTAAAGAAAGAACATGATAAACTAAATAAATAAAATACATAGTATGTGGGGCGCCTAGGTGGTGCAGTCGTTAAGCGTCTGCCTTCGGCTCAGGGCATGATCCCAGCGTTCCGGGATCGAGCCCCACATCAGGCTCCTCTGCTGGGAGCCTGCTTCTTCCTCTCCCACTCCCCCTGCTTGTGTTCCCTCTCTCGCTGGCTGTCTCTCTCTCTGTCAAATAAATAAATAAAATCTTTAAAAAAAAATACATAGTATGTTAGATGGTGAAATAGGCTGTGGAAAAAAGAAAAAGAAAAAAAGCAAACATCTGCTTCGGGGTGGTGGTGGGGCAGGTGGCCGATCCTTAGCCCCGCTGGATAATAGAAACACTGAGGACCAGAGCAACTGACATTTTGGAGAGGAGTCTACCCATTTCTTATACCTGCGGCCGAGGTGTGTACATCTGCCCCTGTGGGGTGATGCCTGTAGCTGCTAAGGCTGGAGTCAGGGAATCAGGCCTTGACCCAGAAGTGGGGTATCAACTTCAGAGCAGTGAAACTAGCCACATTTTGGCAGTTGTATGAAGCGGAACTGGCAGAAAGCAAGACTGGAAGGGCCTCAGAAAAGAGTCGGCTCCCCCTTGTGATGTTGACTGTATTCTGAAGTGGATGGTGAGAAGTTGCACAAGGTTAAAAGTAAGCAGAAAACGTCTTGTTGAGGAAACAGCCTGCCAGGAAATCACTTGAAACTCTAGAGGACTATATCCTAGGAACTAGGAACTGGAGCAAATCAGAATACACTAAGTCTTACTAAATTGGCTACTTAGCCTAGTGTCAGCTCAGTCCCTGATTGGTTTAAGGTGTAATCATTCACTCTTCCTAGAAGAGAAAAGTATGAACCCTCGGGTAGAAGACAGTGTCATCTGAGACATCCTGTGTCTTATTGTTTTGATCTTTGTTTTTTAATATGTAGATAATGTCCAGATTTCAATAAAACATTCCTAGGCATGTCAAGAGATAGAATATATGAACACACACAAATTAGTGAATGCAGGTGATCCAGACATTAGAGTTATTAGACAAGGAGTTTAATTGAGATTAAAATATTCAAAAACATAAAATAGATGGGAAGATGGAGTGCTTTACCAAAGAATTAGAATCTCAAAAAAGAATCAAATGGAAATTCTAGAATTGAAAGATACAAAATCTGAAATTAAGTGGATGGGTAAAATGATGAATAAATGTCAATTTAGACAAACAGTAAACAAAAATTGGTGAGCTAGAAGACGGTTGGAAAATATCCAATCAGAAGCACAGAAAGGAAAAAGAGGAAACATAGAAAAAAAAGCATAATAGACATGAGATACACAAAAAGCCTTAACAGCACTGTCCAGTAGACATGTCATGGCAGGACACATATATAACTTAAACAGTTGAAATTAATTTTAATTTATTTAACCCAATGTATTCAAGTATTATTTCAGCATATAATTAGCATGTATTAATCAGCTACTTTGTTTTTATTCATGCAAAGTCTTTGAAATTGATATGTATTTTATACTCACCACATCTCATTTTGGACTCTCCATTTCAAGTGCCCCCTAGTCATATGTGGCTGTGGCTATCATATTGGACAGCTCAGGTTTGCATCCTTATACTTAGAATCCCAGAAGGAAGAGAAGAAAGAATCAGAAGCAATATCTTTTTTAAAGTAGGTAGGGAAGGGGATAGAGAATGCTAAATATTGACAGTGGGGAGGACATGAGGAGGTATACAGTTTTAAATAAAGACATGGGAGGGGGGCACCTGGATGGCTCAGTAGGTTAAGCATCTGCCTTCGACTCAGGTCATGATCCCAGAATCCTGCAATCAAGCCCCAAGTCAGGCTCCCTGCTCAGCTGGGAGTTTGCTTCTCCTTCTCCCTATGCCCCTCCACCAATCATGTGTGGGTGCGCCCGCGTGCGCGAGCGTGCACTCTCTCTCACTCTCTCTCAAATAAATAATCTCTAAAATAAATAAAGACATGGGACGGCCTCCCCACAGGGCAGTATTTGAGGATAGACATGAAGGAGATGGGGAAGTAAGTGAGACCTCCAAAAGAATGAGGGTAGAAGGCTGAAGGCAAGGACCTGAGGCGGGGGTATGACAGCATTTTTAAAAACACCAAGGAGCCTAGTGTATGATGGAGGGATTAACTGAGAGACAAGTAGATTATAACAGAGAAGCACAGGGAGCCAGATCATATGAAGCCTCAACAGACTTCTTAAAGTTTATCTAGAAGTAAGGAACATGTATATTTCCATATTTTGTTTACTCACTTATATTAAGGGGAGAAGGGGGGACTTAAGATTTAAAAATTAGCTTTGGTTTTTCTGCTGTTGTTAATTTTAAAAAAAAATGTGTCCTGAAAGTGACTAGTCAAGTCCTATAATGCCTTCATAAGTGGACCACTAAATATGCAGTGTGAAGAGTCAGGGAACGTATGGTTTGTTTTGAGGTTGGTTTTCAGAAATTCTTTTCCCTTAGTCCCTAGAATATGATCAAACTCTGTTAGCATAAATTTTTTAAATAACACCTTTTCCATGCTGTGAATATATCTAGCAGGAAAATCAATACAGTTATCCATTTCCAAATTTTTTACATGTAGGGTTTTTTCTTTTTAAGATTGAAAATAACCACATTCAATTAGTGAGTTAAGCATGGATTTTTTCTTTTTTTAATTATAAGTGGCTCAGTCTACAGTATATTATATGTTAGGATCAGGAAGAGATCTGGTTAGAAAGGTGGGACACTTCCTTATCTGACAAATGCAGGTTGTAAGACTGAGGATGCTCAGGTGTTTTATATGGTCTCTTTGCTCAGAGGTACGTAAAAATGTAATTCCGATAGCCAATCTGAGAAAATAAGGATAAATCTTCATTTTCTGAGGTTGGATGAGACAATTAATTATGGTAAAGGATCTGTCTTAGGAAAAGAAAACGATGAGAAGAAAAGGTTGTGTGAGGACTGAATTTCTTCAAGGATTGATATTAGCTTACTTAACACTTCGACACATAATTTGGAGAAAGGTAGGACTCAGTCAAATGTCAGAGGTTTTAGAGAACACAGAACTTTCTAGCAGAAAGTCAATAAATTGGTAAGAGTCCTCAGGAAAAACCATGTGGCTTTGTGCAGGTGGGCATTTGAGTGTGGAAACGGGCAAATGCAATGCTCCATAGCTGGTCGGTGGAAATCCAGTGCACATATATCTGTGTATATGACTTTGAAGCAGTGGCTTTTTTCCTTTTTGAAAGGTACCCCAATTCCTTTGAAAATCCAATTAAAATTATGAATCATTTCCCTAGGAAAAACCCTATAATCCCCACAATAAGAAGTCAGGTTTAAAGGTGGTGATCTTGAATTAGCTAAAAAGTTACAAAGTGATTTTCCTCAATCCGTTCATTCAGTAAGTGAACAAATATTTACTGAGTTTCATTTATAAACTTGGTCCTAAATTAGTACTGGAAATACATAGACCAAGACAAATTTGGCAGTTGAACTCACATAGGTTACAATTTTGGGAAGGAGATAGATAAAAAAGCATTTATGTCATAATGTGATAACTGCTCCCTCACCCTTGCCAAAATGCTTTGGAAGACTCTAGAGAGGGAGGTAATTCAGACTGTAGGGTAGACAAAGAGATTTCAGAGATAGCTGTGGGGGGGGCATCTAATTGACATCCATTGGTTACTTTCAGTCAAATTTTTAAAAATTCACAGACACATAATGTAGTTATATCTATATTTCAAAGATTTAGTATCTGTAGTTCCGATATACCTCAAGATGGGTAAATGGAATGAATAACTAAAAAGAGCAGAATGATAAAAGCAATTATTAAATATATGATTTTTTTTAGACTCAAAGAGGCTGAGAGAGAACAGAATAAAATAGACGTATACACACACACACACACACACACACACGTGGAATAAGTAAATTAATTTATTATTTTTTAACAGGGCTGGAGAAGGAGCTGATATTGTGTTAAGAAAGACTTATTTACCAAATCCCCCAATACTAGAATAAAAGATATGTATCCTCGAAGCTTGATCTGGGTAACTTCCTTTACAAAGTAAATATTTTTAGACTCATTATCCTAAAAATTGTACTAGAAGGGATTATTAATGGAATTGAGGATTTCTGATAAGTTTTAGACAGGAATACTAAAATAATGTATTTCACAGTTAAGGTTGATTTCACAAGGATAACCAAACAGTCTTTATTAGTCAGTGTAAGAAAGACTTCCTGTCATAGCAGACAGGCCCTGGAACCTCACTGACGTAACAAAGTAAAGGTTGCTTCCTCTCCCCCACAAGATCCAGTATGGGCCAGGCAGCCTACCTCTACCATGTAACTAAATCCTCAGAAGGACCACGGTTTCTTCTGAGGGGAAAGAAAGACAGAGGAGACACTGGCCCCTAATTGCCTGATCCTAAATGTGACACATGTCACTTCAGCTCCTACTACGAGTTCTGAGGTAGTCACACGGTCCAATGTAACTGTAGAGTAGTGCAGGAAGTGTAGGAAGGCCTGTGGAATATTTGGTGAGCACTGTCTGCCTCACCCTTCAACATTACATTCTCTGGGGACACTTGTCAGTAAAAATATTGTTGCGGCCTGACAAAAGAATGGATGTGTATGTGCCTGTGTTATGCACCCCTGCGTGTACACACGCATCCTCCTTTTCCAGGTTCTCCAAAACAGGAAGTATCCACCAGAGAGGTATTTGACTACTGTTACAAAGCTTTGTGGTCAAGCGATTGCAGGATAAGAGGGAAGGGGCAATTTGCTGTTGCACTGTAGAGAGAGACGCTGTCATGAGAATTACTATTTCCTCCCCCTTTATCCTTCCTCGGGATAGAAATAATGGGCTAAGTAGGAAATGGTGACACCACTAAACAAAACAGGGCATGTAAGGAAGAAGAGCGGGGTTTTCCCCCCTAGGCGAAAATAAGTCTGCGTTTAGACATCAGGAATTGGAAGAGGAAGAGGCAGGCGTAGGGGGCAACATTCTGTACACAGAAACAGACCTGCAACTAAAAGAAGTGTTTAGCATAGAGGTGTAAAGTTGGGAACCCAAAGCCTCAGGTCGAAGCTGTGGAGCCCCATGCACTCTGCAGGGGGAAAACCCACGTTTAGGGTTGACAGAGGGAGAGGGTGGAGGAGTGAGAGGATCACGCGGGCAAAGAGAAGTGAACGAGCCGTATGACTTCCGGGCCAGCGAAGGATCTGCTAAGAAGTTTGGAAGGAGACGGAAGAGAAAGAATAGCTCTTTCCACCCAATTTAGAGATTAGAAAATCCAAATGAGGCCATCATTCTGATTCCGCTCCAATGGCCCGTGCAAGGTCACAAACAGCCAGCCCTTCCCCAGTGGGCTCTGCTTCCAAACACCGAACTACACAATACACAGGCCGTGAGGAAGTCCTGGAGAAAGTCCATGACAGCACTTTCTAATAAAAACCCAGAACTAAGACCCATCTCTGCCCAAAAGTGTTTCTGGAGAGACTGGGATGTGGGGAAATAGATTAAGAAGTCAGTATTCAAATGATGGCAGTGGAATTAACTTCTCACGATCTCTGTGGATCTCTTGAGAAGGAGAACAAATCTAGTCACATCATTTCTCACGCAGATCATTGGAGTTGTCTCTTCCCTGGCCTCCTTGCTTCTCTCCTGTCCTCCTCTGGTCTGTTGTGAACACAGCAGCCAGGCGGAGCTTGCTGGACTGCAGGTAAGATCAGGGAACTCCTCTCAGAACCGTCCCATGGGGTAAGAGATGTATGTACAAGGCCAAACCATCTGTCCCCCTCACATCGCCGGCCTCACTCTTTTCCAGCCCCGGCTTCCTCCTTTCCAGCTCTCCAGCCACCTCGCTGTCCCCAGAACACATCAGTCTGTACTCGAGATTCCCGCTGCCTGGAACGTTTTTCCTTTTAAAACATATGTGCGCTCACCCCTTGCGTCCCTGCAGATCTCCACTCCATTTTCACATTATCCGAGGGGTTTCTTCTGACCATCCTTTGTCGAATAGCCAGCCCGATCCTCAGCATGTCGGCCCTGCCTGTTTGTCCATGTGTGCCGACTGGCCTCGGACGTGTGTTCGTACGTGTCCGTCTCTGGGAGCCTCCTCCTGCCTTCCACCCAGAATGCGGGCTCCAGGAGGGCGGGCACCCTCTAGTTTTGCTCTCTGCTCTTCCTAGAGCAGAGCCTGTGATAGGAGCTCAGTAACTGTTGGATAAACGGATGGATGTAAGAGATGCTTTGCAGTCACCTATATTTCTTTTCTTTTTACTAGAAAAATATGTATCTATACCTATATTTCACTTTTTTTTTTTTTTTTTAAGATTTTACTTTTAAGTCATCTCTGTCCCCAACGTGGGGCTTGCGCTCACAACCCTGAGATCGAGAGTCCCACGCTCTACCAACTCGGCCAGCCAGAAGCCTCTCTATTTCACTTTTAATAAGAATATTTGTACACTCCCCCAAATGAGAACTTAATGTTAATTTAGATTTGTATAGATTTCACTGTAGGAGTCATTATATTGAACGCTTGCGAGGGGCTGCCGGAGACCACTGCACTCTGCCGTCCCCGTGCTTCTGGGCCGGTTCATCCTTGCCGTGTACCATGTGTGTTGTTCTTAGGAAATAAATTACTGCAAGCTGATTTAAGGAAATAAGAATATGGCTGACTCTCTGTTTTCCGGAGAGTAGGACTATGGCTTATTGCGCTCTTCCTCTGGTCAAGATCTGCAGCGACAGCACTTTTTCATGCAGGAATCTAACGACACTTGTTTTTTGCCCATTTGCGCCACCATGTTGGTAGACGATTTTTATGAAAAGAGGGATATTTGCTGGTGCTTTGTTCTCTTTCGTTTCATCAAATGTAATGTTCATATTCAGGTTAGTTCAGCAACTGCTATGTTCTCAAGTTCCAACTTGCAGAGGGAGCAGGTTGTCATAGGTTTCTTGTCACTACTTTTATTTTCTCCTTTTATTGGTTGTTTTGAGGCAGTAGTCTTGTGTTTCTTCATTAGAAAGACATTTTAAGTTATTTTAAGTCCTTGAGAAGACCGTTTACCACAGGGAATCAGAGATGGCAGACAGGAAAAGACTTTAAAACCCCACATTAAGCTCAGAGTGAAACTGTAATCAGACAACCAATTATTTAATTTTCTTAACGATGCACTTTATAAATGTCAATGCAATAACTTGTCATAGGGAGAGAAATAATAAGAGCATGAAATGTATTGATAAATGTAAAAAGCAAGAAGACAGATCTTTGAAAAGATGCTGCCCCTATTTCAATAGCCATAAAAGAGGCATTCTTTGGCATATGCATATTTGGGCCTATGCATTTTATTGGACTTTCCTGAGTGTTTATTCATGTCAATACATAATAGAGTTCTCCTTTCTTTGACTACTGTAATTTCAGATATTAGTTTTTTTTTTTAAAGGCCATGAGCATTATTTACTTCTAAACCAAATTTTATGTAGAAGCAACCATTGTTTACAAGCACAATTAACATCCTAGAATGGAAGCATAATTATCCACTATTTCTAACCCCTTTCATGGAAATATAAAACCATTAGCACAATAAACAAGTAGCTCTTAATCAGTTGGATGATTTAAAGTTGTTTCTAAACATCATGAACACTTGTTGTTCTTTGCTTTTATCAATAGGTAGTCTTTATTCACAGCTTGTGTAGATGTGAAAACCCAGCTTTCAGTCCTCAGATTGAAGGTTGTTCCAATTATCAAACAGGAGTCACGTTCACTAAAGGGAGAAATGATTCTTAGATCTGTCACATGTTTACAATCCTACATCTGTCACAGCCAGAGAAGCAGTACAGTCTCCTGGTCGCTGTGATGACTGCGGGCCTTCTCACACTCACACACACAACACAGACACTCTGTCACACACAGAGATGAAATAATTAGAGATATTGCTACACGAGCCTTGATTCCTTCTTTGGAAAACCTTTCTGCCGTCTTACCTACCTTACGGCAGCATGCGGAGCACTCGAGGAGGCATTATTATTTCATTTTGATGCCTGTGAGTTTTTTCAACCATCATTAGGTTACACAGCCATCGAATGTACCACATGCCAGGCAAGTTTTTAGTCAAGTTCGATGATTCAGGGGTTTGGAATGAAATCATCCTACTCTCTTGGGAATGTGCGATTCCTTAATTCATTTGAAATACAATTAAAGGTTCATTTTACAAGTAACTAGAATAGAATTGCAAGTTTACTTTGACTTTCTTTTGGGAAGTAAAAGCAAATACATCTCAATTAATACAATGAGAGTCTAGTTTTTGGTTTATTAATGGTTTACACAAGATCAGAAGCCTCATCATATACAGATAGAGAAGATAAAGCACTGTGGAAAATTCAGTTTAGTGCTACAGAGATCACTGCAACACAGCAGCTCTTTATCTGAACTAGTATATAAAAGCACTCCTAACGGTGCATCAATTTTCACAGCCATTTAGTAGATTAGAAAGCAATTGTAAACAGCGTAAAACCCACATTAACTCCTGTCAACATTCTGCCTTTTGCTCAGTTATGGATTTGTTTGAAATAACAGTGAGATCTAAAGTGATTGCATCAACATCACAGATTGTAATATAAATATGAATGAATCTGCCGTAATGAGATGCATAGCACTGTATGGCAGGAGTCTGTCCTCCCTGTCATGGTAACAGGTTTGTGACATAAGGGAATATGGCATTGTCTCTAAGAAATAACTCCACGTGTTCTCAGATGGTAATCGTATCAACTGACATGTTTTCAGATTGCCCTAAATTCCATATTCTAATATTGTACCATTAATAGCCATCTGCTGTTGAATGTTCAAAAGTCGATCCAGATGATGTGAAATCCGTTGAGCTATTCCTAAAAAGTGATTATTAATTTAAAAGATAGTTTTGATTTTTAGTAGATTATCTTGATTGATCTCTTCCTAAAAGCATAAGATCAAATAACCATCTCATCTGAATAGAAACTAGTGAATGGGACTGCGTACAGTTGAAATAGAAATTCTTTTGCATGAGAGACAAGAACTGCGTCCCTACCTCTCAGGCTTCTTCAGTAAGGATTTAGTAAGCTGTTGTTTTCTTCTGTTTGGAAGATGAGGGTGTGTATCTTTCTGATTTTTGTTTTGTCTTGAAAGATAACCACATAGAGAGGTTTTGGTGGTGGAAAAAAGGATGTTTTTAGGAGACATCTCGTCATACTATTAGGTTAGAAGAAAGGGTACCAGTGCATATCTTTTTAATTGCTTGATTCAGCCTGAATTGTCATTCTTTTTTAGATAAGGGTCATTTTATTCTTCTGCTTAATGTCTTTTTTGTTGGAATGCTCTTATTCTGGAAAAGTTTCATACTAAAGTACATCTATTAGTCTTCAGAAAGAGTAAACGCACATGTTAGTATCAAAATTATGAATCCAGTTGGATTGTGACAGTTCACCTACTAGGTGATTTACCTGGTTGTCCACCTCTCTTCTTTGTTAGGAACTTTGCGGGTTCAGTTTTCGGATGCTTAGAAGGGGGAGCAAGTAGTCACCTAATGGAACTGATATTTGTTTAGGGATTTACTTGTTAGGTACTGCGCTTTGTGCTTTACATACATTGTACTACCTCATTTAATACCTTCTCCTTTTTAACTGGTAAATATTTGAAGGGAGGAATCACCTAGGTATTTTGCAGTAGTAGTTCTTCCAAATACACAGTTTACTTGCAAAAGTACATTCCAGGAGAGAGAATATAGTATTAGTGTTGTTCCTTGGCTTTTCTGGTTCTGACTGTAGCCATCACTCAAGGTCTGGTATGGGGGAAGAGGAGGAATGTACCATGGTGCCCATCTCTGAGGGAAAGACGAGTATGCTTGCCTTCAAGTAAATAACAGCTGTGCCCACGAATAGTTGCTCTCACCCTTTTTCTGGAAAGAGAGCATTTATGGGACTGGCCACAGTACAGATATGGGAATCCTGTTTTTCCCGTTGAAACCACAAGCACGACGAAACCTAACTAGTAACCTACGATGTATATTCACTAGAAGCTGTGGCAGTGGTTCCAAGTTAGAAAGATGATTAGTATATTCATTTTTATCAACTGTAACACTTTATGATGCTTATGGAAATATTCTTAGTAAATTATTCAATCAAATAAATTTTACATGAGGGTTTTACTAACAAGTCTAAAAAATTATTTTCAACTAAATTCAGTCAGACAGATGGATTTTGTTCTCCAGGTGGTTGCGTATTTTTTGCTTGATAACCTATTTGGCAGCACTCTTTTGAACCTGTGAATATTTATATTTCAGGGCCCTCTCAATAATTAAGAAATCCTCATTCAGTACCAGATGTTTCAATGACTAAACAACTTTGTTTCATTCTAGAACTACAACATTTTTTTACTCTGTTTTTGTTTTTAGTAACACTTTCCCAAGAATCAGAAACAAAGTCTTAGGTTCTCGAAGAAGCTATGTTAAGGTTAATTTACTTAAGCAGAAATGTAGGCATCCCAAGAACATTATTTATTTGAACAAGTAAGTATTTTAGAAGCTTTAAAATTAGCTATTTTATAATGTTTTCAGTTACTTTTCTCCTTAGGTTGTTAAAGTACCCAACTAAGAAATAAATTTAACTGTAAAAACTAAAAACATGCTTTCCTGCAACATATTATCTTTTTGACAGAGCTTTACAATTTTCTTTTAAGAATCAGGCAATGAAGAAGGGCATAGCTTCCTTTCTACTAAGCTAGACCACAATCAAAGTTTATCAACCTCATATATATACTTATTCTCAGCATAAACCCTGACCTGAGAAGAGAGCCTTGATTTCTGTAGCCAGTAAATCTTGAGTGTTCTATGGAGGTCAGGGTTTGTAAACAATTCTCTGACTTTTTTCGAGTCTCCTATCTTATTTTACCTTGATTAGATCCATTCCAAGAATTATTTTTCTTAGTATTACTGAGGTTGATTATTGGTTATTAATATTAATTTCAAAGCCAAAGATATTTAATAGGCTCTCATATCTGCGCTTTCTCTATAACCGTACAAAATCAAAGATGGAATATTTAGAAGCTTTGGTTCATAAATAGCACCACAGGAATAATGCAAGATCAGAAAAATGAAGTCACTTATTTAAAAAATCACGTTTCAGGATATTACTAAAGATTTTTCTTTATGATAACTTTAGAATATTATATACTAAATCATTTCATCATTTATTTCAGAAACTATTTCTTTGAAAATTCACTCTGGGCCTTTTAGAATGAGGATTATAAAGATCATTTGAAATTCAGATTAGGAAATTTAATTTCCAATATAAATTATGATTCTAATGTGATTTTGCAGATAAGAAACTCAAATTTGTTACAAAATTTGTAACAATTTCCTTTGTCTTTTTATAAAAATACTATATTGTTTTCACTATTTCGAAGATATCACAAGCTTCATGAATTTTGCAGAAACTTTGTTACTTTTTTCTAACTTTAGCACTGCAGTTTGTTCTCGTGTTGGATTGTAACACTAGTATACCACGTATTACATGATACTATGATACTACATAAAAACCGTCAGAGGAGCACTTGCTTCAGATTGCTTTTACAAGTAGGAGAGGACTTGCACTGATGATTGCCTTTATTGTTTAGACTAATGACATATCCTTTTAATTTTTTAAAGATTTTATTTTGTTGTATTAAAGCATGCATTCATGAGAGCAAGGGGAGGGGCAGAGGGAGAGGGAGAGACAGAATCTCGAGCAGACTCTGCACTGAGCCCAGAGCCCATCGTGGGGCTTGATCTCACTACCCTGAGATCAGGACCTGATGGAAACCAAGAGTTGACTGAGCCCCCCAGGCACCCCACCCTTTGAAAACTGAGTTCTATGATGAAGACCATCAAAGAGATGCCAGGTCACACTCCCGCCTAACATCTTTTTAGTGGCTCCCCATGGTTTTTGGGTTAAAATTTCAGACCTCTCCAGTCTCCGTCAAGTCACTCCTACCTTTGGTCACTACGCCCCAACCAAAAGAGCTTTCCACTCATGGGCTTCATGCTGTTCCTTCTGCCTGGAATGCTGTTCTCCCGCTAAACCTGTCTCACTAACTCTCGGGGTATCTTTCTGGTCTCAAATATTATTTTCTCATAGGAGTTTTCTTCTTGCTGCCTTGCCTCTAAAACTTAAATCAGGCCCCCGTTACACTTCATAATTGCATCCTTTACTTTTCCTTCATTTCACTTACAAGTTATAATTACACATTTGTTTGATTATTTGTTTAATGCCTGCCTCTCCCAATAGAGTGTAAGCTGTATGATTAAAGAAGGAGTTGGAGTCAGAGGAAAGACTTTATTATAATCAGTATTTCACACTTTGACAGGTAAATTAGACCAAAATAACTCCCGGGGAGCACCGCACAGCCTGATAACCGTGAAGTTAAGGCGAGGCTGTGTGGTGCAGCATAGGGGGTATACAGGTTCATCTTCAGAGGCCTCAAAGAGGAAGAGAGTGCTGACGGTGGGGGTGGGGGTGTCGGTTTTACGTAGAAAGAGTCTGCTCTCACTAGTTATTTGGGCTTGTCTTTGGCCTATGTTCTGTGGTAAAGTTCTATGACTGTAATATTGTCAACCACAAATAGAATAGGCTGAGGCTTGGGATCCAGTATTTTTCCTTCCAGAAGATAGGTTACATTGTTGAGTCATACCAAGGATTCCAGACACAGGCAAGAACATAGAGATTCCAGGGGGCCTGGAAGGATGTAGAAGGGTCGGAAGGAAGGGTACAACTAAGAGTTCATTGTGACCTCTTTGGCTCCAAATTCACACTCCTTCTTAGCCCCCTAGTCTTAAACCTCAATCCTTTCTCCCACCAAATTTCATAGATAAATTATCAGGATTCAGAAAAAGAGCTAAGAATTTGTATGAAAGCTCATATCTTCTTTAAAAAAAAAAAATAAAAGAACCAACCAATAATTTCTCAAAGCTATGAGGAATCTGTACCAAGTAAGATTTGGGGGGGGGGGGGAGTTTTATTTTTAGTTATCAAAAGCATAGAACAAAGAGTACCATCAACTACAGCTGTGGTATTCTACATACTAAATTCTATTCTTGGCTTTTAAAAACCCTTTTTAACTTGTCTTAGGCTGAATGAGGTATTTTAGTCCTAACATGTACATTGCATAAGCTTTATACCAAAGGATCAGGATTATTTTTAACTAATGTTTACAGAGGATCAATGGACTGTATCCTTTTGTTTGTGTTACACATGAAAGGAATACAGTTTACTTAGTCCTAAACACCCTCAGTCAGCCATCTGCAAATGGATTATGTACTTGAATATAAAAAAGTTACTGGTAAATTTAAAATGTACTTGAGCTGAAGCGTTCTTCCCTCTTTGTTTCCTTCACTTATTTTATTGGTTCTACTTGTATTAATAACTAAAATTGATCTATATACACGACTGATGTGTCAGATGAACTTTTCTGAGTTTTTCTAAAGCACGTATTTACAGTGAGACAGTTCTTAAAGTCAAAAAGATGATACTTTTGCTAATATAAAACATTAGGTTAACAGAAGTAAGCGTAAGGAAATGGTTAAAATATGTCAGATTTTAAGTTCTGGTCCTTTACTATATTTTCTAAAACACTAAATATTAGGCAAGCTTTATAATCTTTGATTTGATATAGTTCAGCAAAAGATTGGTGAAGGTTGATTATACAACACAAGGAGACAAAAACAACACTAATGACATGAAGAGCAGAAATTGCAATCTTTCATGGAGGGCACAGGTCTATATAATTTTCTCAATCTAGTCATCCTCTTTCCTTTGGAAAATCCAAGAAGATTAGCTAATTTAAGATGCCCCCATATGGACTGATTTTGCTTATATGCTCATTTTGATCCTTTCTTTATCAGTCTTTTCTCCAACAATTAATCTTTTTTATGACTAAAAAACATCTGATAGTTCACAGCCCAACTCCCTCCACCAGGACGTCTGTCATTCCCCCCCATACCCACCAGACCCTTTCACATCTGAGTACAGATCTTCCTCATCTTAACAATGGACTTACATCCTGATTGAATTCATTTTATATGTATTTTTAAAGATTTTATTTATTTATTTGACAGAGAGAGAGACAGCCAGCGAGAGAGGGAACACAAGCAGGGGGAGTAGGAGAGGAAGAAGCAGGCTCCCAGTGGAGGAGCCTGATACGGGGCTCGATCCCTGAATGCCGGGATCACGCCCTGAGCTGAAGGCAGACGCTTAACGACTGAGCCACCCAGGCGCCCCTGATTGAATACATTTTATACACTAATGCATTTAATACACTTACCCTACCAAACATCATAGCTTAGCCTCGCCTACCTTACACCTACCTGCTCACACCACTTACATTAGCCTACAGTCGGGCCAAGTCATCGAACACAAAGCCTATTTTATAATAAGCTGTTGAATATCTCATGTAATTTATTGAATACTGTCCCAAAAGTGAAAAGCAATGGCTGTATGGGTACAGAGTGGTTGTAAGTGTATCGGTTATTGACCCTGATGATGGCGTGGCTGACTGGGAGCTGCCACTCCCTGCTGCTGCCCAGCATCATGACAGGGTGTCGTACTGCACAGTGCTCTCCCAGAAAAAGATAATAATTCCAAATCTGAAGTATGGTTACTGTTGAATGGGTATCACCTTCCCACTGTGAGAAAGTTGAAAAATGGTGAGTCCAACCATCATAAGGTAGAGACCCTCTGTATTTTGTATGTGCCCCTACTGCTACCTGAGATGTCCTTCTTACCCTTTAGTTCATAGGCTTGGACTTGTCAAGACTCAATACAAATGTTATTTCCACAGTCAGTTCTTTGAAGGCTTAGTTCCTCTGTCCTCTGTTTTCCTGCAACATTTTTTTTTCTTTCGTGGCTGTTTTAGCACTTATTTATAATTTATTTGTTTTAATAAGATGCTTTTTCTCTGCTACATTTGAGTGCCTCAGGGTCTAAGAGCTCCTTCATCTTTGCATCCCCAGCAAAGGTACATAGTAGGTACATAGTAGGCAGTCCATTATTGTTGCTTCAGTGCATGAATTAAGTAACCAATTACATGAAATGTCTGACAGACCATCTTCTACTTTGAAACCAGTTGTATTCCCAAAGTTAATTTTTAAATCAGTTGTTTTGGAACTCACAAAGCAATTTCCCACAGAAACAATGTTATAAATGTTATAAATGGTGGTTAGGTTCCCAGGCTAGCCCTCAAGAGTCTATTTAACCCATAATGTAGCTGAAACACAATGCAGTTGTAATGAAAAATAGCAGAAAATAGCACTGTTACAAATGTGCAGTGTTTTCATTGCATTAAGTAAATACAATTCCTCTTCTGTGTAGAAACTGCAATCCAGGGCAAATTATACCAATGGGCAGGCATAACATGACCTAGCGACAAGAGCGTGATCGCTGAACATGAGCCAAGCTCTTTCACTACCTTGCCTTGTAGATCATTTAACTTTACTATGCCTGAGTTTCGACCTCTCCCCCCAACTTTGTATTTGTTGCCTGCTCCCCCTTTAGAAAAAGCAAGATGATGTTGTGTAAGTGCATATTGAAACATTTAGAGCACTATGCTAATGCAGTGTGTATCATGGTATAAAGTACTCACAAATGAAATTAAGCTGAATTATGAACATTTGATGGAGTGAAAAATAAAGTAACACCTGGAGTTTAAACTTCCGTTGGCCTGACCCCCAAAGCCTGGGAACTGGTTAACCACCATGTTCTCTTTCTTCCACCCTGACCAGCCCTAAGACACATGAGTTAAATCCTCTGGGAAAAAGTTTCCTCTTGGACAAAACATTTGGATTAGATGACTGTCCAGTTCTTTTAATCTGATTGTATTTGACATTATTTGGACAGAGTGGTAACTTTGGTGGAATCAAAAATGTACTCAAGGGGTCATAAATATGGTCTGAATTTCTTCATTTTCTCTTCCGTGACGACTTTGCTTCAAATACCACTTGGGTACGTTATCCCTTTACTGCTTGATACAGTTTCTTCCTTTATCTGCTAATATGTCCACCTTGAAACCAGTATGTTCCCCCAACATCTGCCATCAAAATCTACATAGAAACTAACTTCTGTCATGTATCTGCATCCAGACTTGCAGAAGGGCAGTCTTACTCCTTACTCAGAATTCTGGTTTCTCCTACGAAGAGTCAAGTTTTCCTTCGTGGTTTGCCTGAGAGATTCTCAGAGTCGATTCTGGTGCAGTAGATACATGTTCCAGCTAACTGTCTAATCAAACTTCATTCCGTATTAGGAGCCATCTGTTTGCCGATGACTACTGCTTTTTATTTTTGTGCAATCCGTTTTAGTCTGTTTTTACCATACCACCTGCACCTCCCACTTTCCCTTCCTCCTTTCCTATGGGGGAGGGAGGGGACAGAATGTGGCCAGCGGGGGTCCGCTGTCCTCCAAACAAAATGCTTGAGGTTCAGCCCTTACTCTCTGACCCAAATGCTTCCTTTCTCAACTGTCAAGCCTTCTCTATATTCTGCCCTATATTTAAGCTTCCCCAGAAAATCTTATGACCTTTGAGGAGACTTTTCGGGAACAAAAGAAAGAAGTAAATTCTTAGAATCTTTAACTTTCTGTAACAAGAGATTTACATTAGTCTCTTCCTCAGTCATTACTTTCCTTCTGTGCCTAAGGACTGACTTGTACATAATAAATGTGTAATTTCTTCTATATAAACAGTTGTTATTGGGTCTGACTCCATTACAAAAACATGTTCCATGTGAAATTTCCAATGCAATCCGATACTAAAAATATTAGTATTATATGACCCGTATAATGTGTTCTCTTCATCACCTTCATCTGTTCATCAGCAAAGGTGTCATTTACTCTAAATCCTAACATCTACAAGATAGGACATTTGTAACATTTTTGGTAGATTTCCCCTTAGGTAGGATTTCCTGCACATTGTTTCAGGTGTATCTCAAGTCTTATTGTTACTGCAAAGCTCGACTGAGACCTTGCCGTTGTGAAGACTGCCTTCACTTCACTGACCTGGTTTAGACCTCACTCCTCTAAAATCCTATTGCATTTATTGTGTGCACATCCCATCCGGCATTTCCATAACACTAAAGATGAGCCAATGTAAGCTCTTTTTTTTGTTCACGGTGCTTTTCAAGTCAGCAAGAGTGCCTTAAACTTCTGGTAGTATCTAACTCTTGTAGCTTATACATATAGGTGCTCAATAAACATTTATTGATTCATTATTCAATTACATATTGACTTATTTGTTAAGTTGAAGTTTCCAGCTGATCCATTTTTGACCTTTTCAGTTATTAGTTTTTTGTCAGTGTTTTGATTACCCAGTTGCATTTTTACCATCAATAGGTTATGTCTATGAATAGAAGTCTAGAGACATTTTTAATGTGTTTGGGAAAATAAATTGAATAAAGAAGTTCAGATTTTAAAATTGCAGATGAATATTGTGTTAGTGATTAACTGTAGCAAACATATTTTGAAACAGTTTATCTAGCTGAGAAAAAGACAACAATAGAGCCATCCCTTGTGACCATTTTCAGTGGCTTCCTTCAAAAATAGTCATTTTAAAGTTTTTGTTTCCTTCTTCCTTTAATCTCTCATGTTATGAATAATATTTAGTTGAACTCCCAAAGCAACTGGGAAAAGGAAATCTTTGGCGTTGATTTTGGATAAAATATGAGACATTTACTTTTGTGAATTTTAATCTCAGAAGACACAGTCTTTTGTTCCCTGGGCTCTTGTGTCATTCAGAGATTTAAATTTAAACACCAGTATGTTTTTGACCACAAGAAAGGCCACTGAAACACCTAAGTATGAAATTTTTAGTTATTAATATCTATAGAATTTCATTATTCTTTTAATTACCATTTCAGCAATTCTCAGATGGGTAATAATGCATTTGGTTGTCCTGCCCGTCCTCCGTAGGAAGTTCATAAAATACGCGCCCTCATGTTATACCACTTTGTAGTTTATTATTTCTCTGAGCTTTTGATCTTACCCATATTTGCGTGGCAACCAAGTTAACTGATTAAAAATTATATTCTAATTAATTACCCTGAATCCTTTAGATCTCTCATTTCAAAGCACTAAAAAAAAATGTCAGATTTTGTGCTGATTTCATGTCAAGAGTTAAAACTCTACTTCCTGTGTTTTTGACCTTATAAAATTCCTTCTGCCTATAAATTTCCAGATCTTATTGATCACAAAGCCTGTTAATAGATCTGAAAATTCATGTGTTCTTTAAAAAAAAAATGTATCTGTTGAGGGTAAATATTTGTAGTAGATCAAAAGTTTTATCAGCTATAATCCCTTTGATAATTGTTTTTTGAAAGTCCAAACTGAGTTATTTCTCTCTGGTTTCAACATCTTGGCTGATTTTTAGACTTGGATGAATTTCACTGTAAATTGCTGGTCGATGTGACTCGAGTACCCAGGAGCTGTCAGGATGGCTCAGTGATTTAGCGTTGGTGTCCTGCAGCTTTGACTGTAATCAGCAGATGCTGTGGTATTACCATAAATGTTTTCCTAACTGCTTCTGTCAAAAAGAGAAAATTCTTCCTGCGCTGAGTCTGCTGCTTCTGATTAAATTCAGTTTGCCTTCTTTTGCATAATTAATGTCCCATGATGATCTCTAACCTTTTGTTTTTAATATTGCCTCTTGGTCTAGACTCACTCTTGATGGGGAAGCTCAGCTAAGAGCAGACAAAGAGAAATGGCTGGTGCTTTTACATGAACCCCCAGCACCTCCACGGCTGTGAAGTCGTTACTATTTTATACGCCATCGCTTGTCAAAGATCATGAAAGGTTCTGGTCTTTGCGATGTTTTTCATTGTTGTGCCACGGCTCTGTTCTACTTCTGAAGGCTGTTTCTGCAACGCTTTGGTGCACATGGTTTTGCCCGAGGATGTGGGATGATAGGCTCTGCTTCAGAATGTGCTTACCCCGGGTGTGTGTAAACTGTGATAAACCTCAGGCACAAACCAGGCACAGGGCTCCCTATTCTTCTGCTGAACTTTCTGTACCTGGAGCCCAAAGCAAATCAGACATTACACTGGCTGCAACAAAGTCAATGTATAAAAAAAACATAAATATGTTAAAAATAAATGCCCTCTTTGTCAGTGAAAACATTTTTTGTACATTTTCCCAATGGGAAGAGATCTTTGAATTTGGTCAATAGCAGTCCCTTTTTCCTGAAAAGCCCAAAATGCTTCATCATTTTCCTATTTATCCTTTTAGAACCCATGAGTTCTCCTGCCTGGTAACCACCTGTGAGTTGATTTTTTTTTTCTCATTTTCAAGTGCTACATTGATGTGAATAGATATCCTTTGTGATTTGATTCTTATAGTTTAAGATTAAAAAACAAAAAGAAAGTACACAGTGTCTACTAAGGTACTAAATCAGGCCAGCAATAACTGGCAAATTTACAGCTTAGAACTGCTCTGGATCATATTTTCTGAAATGAGGATTCTGTCTCTTCCCTTTGTTTCAGAAGAAAGGACAAACTGCTGAGTCTTCACATTTTCTGTGGCTTACCTCCTTTCTTCCGTAGAAAATTCTACTAGCAAATATTTATCATGTTACTTATAGTATTATTTTATTTTATTCCTAGAATCAAAGAACTTTTGAATGGGAAAAGATTTTAGAAAAGTGGTAATTTCATGACTGATGAAGCTAAGCCTAAATGAGGAAAACCCACAAATCATGGCATATTTGGTTTGGTGGGTTTCCAACCTTTAACTACTAAAATGTTAACTTTGAATGTAAATTTTAGTTTATCTCAGATTAAAACCAAATAAAAAGAAAACAAGAATTCCAAAATAAATAGATCACTCCCTGTGACGTACCCCCAGTCGGATGGGGGCTGGCTGCATGGGTGGCAAAAGAATTCACCCACGGCAGAACAAAGGAGAGAAAAGTGTATTGAATACACAGCAGTCAGGACAGCAAAGGAGACACTGTCTGCCACAAGGTGGTGGTGAGAGGCTATAGTTATAGGGCAGAGGAAGGAAATATGGGAGCAGAAGGAATCTTCCCTTTTTCGGTAATGGAGCCTGGTTGTAAGTAGCCCATTGGTCGGTTGGGACCTAAGGCTATTTCAGGGTGGGTCGCCTAGTGAGCCAGTTTGCATTTCAGCTCAGGGGCCACTGTGGGCCCTTTTGCCTTGCTCTGGTTTCTATCCTTCAAGCCTGTTGCCTAAAAGTGCTTTCCACACTCCCCAAACAGATCCCACATAAAAGCAAGACTTACAGTCAACATTAACTTCCTCTTACTCAGACTCTGTTACTACAGACTCTTTAAGCTCATAGTTGCTTAGCTCTCCCGCAGGCCCAGTATGTATATGTATGTGTGTACAGGGGTGTGTGGGGGTTTCCCCCACACAACCACCAGCATCCCACTTTTTCCCACAACCACTAGACCACTGTCCCATCTCTGTTCATCAGCTCTTCATATTAGCCAACCACTTCAACAATAGAGGGCACTCCCTTCAGCAAAGCAGCTAATCTGTGACCCGGAAGACAATGGCAGTGTGCCAGGTAAAACAGAGAGACTATTAAGTCTTCATTCTGCATCTCCTTTTGCCTAGCTGTCACTAAAATAATCCACTTAACTTCTGGTCTCAATTTCCTTGTCGATAAATGGAGATAAACAACAGCCACCTCGCAGGAGGATTACATGTGTGCTAACGTGTCCTCATCCCTGCTTCTTTGAGACCTGCACCTGACAGCCAAAGAGAACCACAAAGACACTCAGAAAAGGCCAGGCTACAAGAACAAGAGAGCTTATATTTAATTGAACAAGAGATTTCAGTGGTTCTTTTAGTCTGTTTCCTTATTTTCAGTTGATTCCTGAACATAATGTGTTAGTTACCACTCAAAACGAACAAACAAGTCACAGATGTGTCTCCTTCAATGATGTTTGAAGGTGACCGTGGAAGTCACTTGAAAAGCACCAGCATTTTAGGAAAATGGGAAATGTTTCTCTGACTCTCAGAAGAAAGAATCTCCTTCCCCCGCAATAAAGCTTTTCATAATTTTTAATAACTCTAGATGCCCTGAAATCCTCAAACTTGGTTTTAAATGTATTGTTGTCATCCTGCTTTAAGGGGAAGCTGTCAGATTATTTTAAATGACAAAGAGCTTTAATGCATAAGTATTACAGCTGCCATTCTCTTCGGATATATTCAGAATTTGGATATCCACCCACTTTATCCCCAGCAAATTAACACATAAATACACATCACCGGATTTATCACTTTTACTGTGAATTTAATGATACTACATGTAAGCATAAGCCAGTTTGCTGATGAGATAGATTACATTAAAAGTATTAGCAATGATTTTTTTTTCCTTTTCTTCCTTTCTTTCTTTTTTCTTTTTTCTTTTTTTTTTTTTTTTTTTTGGTAACATTAAAAGACACGTCTTGATCAGTTATTCCAAAAGCATCCGTGGCTCTGTTTCACCCAGAGTTATAGGACTTCAGGAGTGTCTGTTACTATTCCATCTGCTGTAACCATCAGAAAAGAGGTCCAGCCACAGCCACTTTCAAGCTGTGTGATTAGAGGACAACTTACAATGCCTTAGAGTTGTATGCCAGTCTGTATTTATCAAAGAGTTCTTGCATATATTGTTTTCGTCATAAAAATCCTTTATAGCGTTGGTTTATTTAATCTCCAGTAAATAGAGAAAGGTGCTGAAGTCTAGAGATTAAGTGAATCGTTCCCAGGTATAAAAAGTGAATGATAGAGCTAAGAAGAAACTCTTACAATTTTTCCTTTTCAATATAAATTAACCCCATTAATAGAGCACCCTCAGATCTACGGACGTAGAGTCTGCAACCAGCCAGATGAACCAGGGGAGATTGTTGTTGTTTCTCTTTCATGGAAATCCAAGTTACAAATCAATGAGCACGCACCCTGGTAAACAGAAAGGTGGTTCCGTGGCAGTCAGCTCAGTTAAAACCACATCTGTAGAGACAGCAGGGAAGGGAGTAAAGCCACACTTGCTTCCCGCCAAAGGGCTTTTAACGTGCTTGAGGAGGTCATCGAGCCCTCTCCAGGAGACCCAGAAGAGAGTCTCAGCAAGGAAACCAAAAACATTGTCATGCTGTCCCACAGAGTAGCTGACCTCTCCGCCTTGACTTTTTCCATGTATAATTGGGATGTTAACAACAAATTCAGAGTATGGGGGCATTAACTGGGGAAATGTTATTAAAGCTGCTGGTCCCGTCTGCACGCAGAGAGGCACACTAAATGGTAGTGGTGTCCCCCCCATTCCGATAAAGACCCCGTGAAAGGTTTCTTGTGTCAAATGTAGTAAAGGACACCAGTGGAAAGGGCAGTGAAGGCAAAGAACAGGGTGCTATAAGATGGACATTGGTGGATGTAGGCCAGCGGTTTCCCAGGAGTGACTTTCTGCACTGAAGCCCTTTGACCTTGGTTCAGACTGACAATGGAGGAAAGGGGAAACTGGATCACCAGTCCCTTGAGACACTGGGGTAGAATGATGAATTCAGATCAGTCTTCTGCATTTAATAGGACATTAGCAACAAGGGGGAAAAAATGGCATTAGCAACAGGGAAGTAATAGGTCAACTGCATTGAAAGAACGATGCCAAGGGAGCCATTATTGTCAGCCACGTCTGGAACAAAATTGTTTCAGACTTGGAATTTTTCATTACAAGTTCATTTCCTTCTTTATGTGTTCTGTAAATCCTGTCCTGTTTCCCTTCATAAACCAGGCCCAATTTGATCAACTCCATACCTGTATTTCTATATAGCCTCCTTTTCTCTCTCCCTGTCTCTTGTTTTTCTGTCCCCCAAATTGCCTAGTTCACTAGCTCTCCTTAGATTTCCTCTGATTAGGCCCTGTTACCCACATTGCTCTTATTCCCTTCATGCATAGTCCACTGCTACAAATGACACCCCCCCTCCCAGGCTTAAGCATTTTCTTTTGAAATCTAGCATACCCACAGGACTAACCACACATTTGTGTTTTGTATTTATGAGTCATGGATCCTAATTTTGCTAAAAGCCATAACAGATACTAGGTTCAATAATGGCTTTTTTTTTTTAAGATTTTATTTATTTGTCAGAGAGAGAGGCGCACAAGCAGAGAGAGCTGTAGGCAGAGGGAGAAGCAGGTTGCCCCCTGAGCAAGGAGCCCGATGCAGGACTCTGATCCCAGGACCCTGGGATCATGACCTGAGCTGAAGGCAGATGCTTAACCAGCTGGGCCACCCAGGCGTCCCTCCCCTCAATAATACGTTTTTTAAAAGGCCTAAGTGACTACACAAAACACTTTGATTTTTGCCATTTCTCCTTGATATATAGGAAAGATAATAACCAGCAATCTCTGTGGATATCAATACATCAAAGTGATTAGACTTTAAGTTTCCTGTCGGCAGGAACCATGTCTGCCCATTGTTTGCTGCGCTCCGGGTACTTACAGCACGGCTGGCTCCCTGTATTTCGTCCTAACTGACTGAAAGCATGTTGTCCACCCTGCATCCCACAGGATGCCAAACCGTTACGAGACACGGCCTCTGCCCTCTTGAATGTAGAATCTTAAGATGAAATGCCCCACACCTGCATGTGAACTACTGCTTTTAACACCACAGGGAGGAGAAGAACACAGACCCTCCTCCGAGTGATGTTCACACTCAAGGCTCATGTGAGGCAAGGACACAAGAAAAACTCTTACCACCAAGCTGACCAGGGAACACAATACATGAGAGAGGGACAGTGAATGTTCATTGGAAAGTGACATCACCACCTTTTTAGGGGAATGTGGAGGGAGCATTTGATAAGATCTGAGGGGTCATAGGTTATTAGAGACAATGGTTAGGACCGAGGAATAGCAGGGGCTAGTATTACACAGAAAGCTCACTGTCTAAGTGCAGCTAGAAGAAGTTAAAACGCCTGTGTTAGTTTAAGGAATCGTACCATTTCCTAAAGGAATAGTGGGTTCCTCAAGTGTGGATTAACAGTGAGGGGAAATGACCTGCTAAAACTTGAACATTTTAGATAGACTGAGGTTTTGGTTGTTCATTGCTTTGTTTTTAGAAGATAATTTTATAACTCTGGGCTCTCTACTTGGCACCAATTGGGTAGTATTAAAATGGAGAGTGTTTATTCTTTAATGTGTAACAATGTCAAAATAACTAGCTTTGAGTATTGTCTAATGTGCTGGTGAATCTGGGCCATACATTTTGCTTCCTCTGTGAGTACCTAGTTGCAGGTATGAGTATAGGCTGTACTTTATACCATACAAGCAAAAGCCTTGGGAAAGAAAATACTCCCATTTCTGTTTAACTAGAGAGCTCAATAGATATTTAAGGCATTTGTCACAAACAATATTGGTGAAAAGAAGTGTCTCATCAGTTACCTTCAGCTCCTTGTGCTGATATAGGAATGCTATCTGCTGCTCCTTCAGCATTTATAGTTTCTCTTTTAAAAGTTAAATGTAATAGGGGCGCCTCGGTGGCTCGGCTGGTCAAGAGTCCAACTCTTGATTTCTGCTCAGGTCGTGACCTCAGGGTCCTGAGATGAAGCCGCACATCAGGCTCCCTGCTCAGCGGGGAGTCTGCTTGTCCCTCTCCCTCTGTTCCTCTGCAGCTCATTCTTTCTCTCTCTCTCCCCCAAATATATAAATAAATAAAATCTTAAAAAGAAAAAAAAGAGTTAACTGTAACAGCTATAGTTTGGGGCCTGGAGCTGAATCAGAGGTTGGGGGCTTGCATCCAACTTCCCCCTAACTTGCCTCCTGCCCCGGAGCCAGTCTCTTGTCCCTCAGAGCTTCTCCTCCGCATCTGTGAAATGGAGAGAAGAAAAATCATCCTTCACTAGGCTGCCTAGAGGTGCTGATAAAGCCCTCCTGCAGCTGGGGCGCTTAGGAAATGCTCAGACACGTTCACATTGTTTTTATTATTAGTCTTTCCTAACATATAACCTAAAATGGGGGGGGAGGGGTTTGCAAACAAGAGTCTTATCGATAAGATGGACAAAAAGTGAATATATTTTTATTAGAAGTGAATCTGAGTTCTATTTTTTTACAAAGTATTTTCAGTTTATCACATTGTAAACCTCATTGGACAGAATTATAAGTAATTCTTTACTCTGATAAGTAGGGCCATAAACATGTAAGATCTCAGGACTTGTGTATTCCTGGAGAAAATAGGCACAAGGTAGTACATTAGAGAAATAAAATGACGCATGTTGGAATTCCCATGAATGTTAGGGGGACCGAGTAGACTTGATGAAACAGCAGAACACATTGCTTCTGTGTTCTACGCCACAGGACACCTTCTCGTGTCATGGGATTCCATAAGTTCAAAGGTGTCTTGGTTCCATTAATTATAATTTCTTTCCTCTTCCAAAGAAATGAGAACCAGTATAGAAAGGTATTGCAAAATCCAGGACCTTTAGAAACAGAATGAATTAGCAAACAAACTGTTATCACAATGTAATAGTTGTAAAAGAATGCGTTCTGTTCCATATTTTTAAGTCACTAAAAGTTAAGGTCCCATAGTGCCCCCTTAGATGTAATGGTTGGTGACAGGTATAATGTCTGACCTCTAGTGGCTGTAGCTTGTAGGTGCATCTCAGTTGAAGGGGTTTTAAAAATAAGGGGATGCATGGGTGGCTCAGTCTGTTAAGCATCTGCCTTCAGCTCAGGTCATGATCTCAGGGTCCTGGGATTGAGCTCTACGTCGGGCTCCCTGCTCAGCGGGGAGTCTGCTTCTACTTCTCCCTCTGTCCCTCCCCCCTGTTTGTGCTGTCTCTCCCTACCTTTCTCTCTCTCTCCAAGAAATAAATAAAATCTTTAAATAAATAAATAAGGCTATGGAAAGAAATCTCAGATTCTAAGAATTGAGTTCAAAAAGCAAGCGTACTGTTATTATCTTCCCTGAAGTTCTCCTAGCCTAATGTTGAGGTAATGACTCCAAGAACAGAGTTCAGAACCAGCGTTGTTCATCAGTGAGTTCAGGTGCTTGACACGTATCAGCAGACCCCTGCCCTGAGACCCAATAGCCAAGTAATGTCTACGGCATTTTTAGTTGTCATTCTGAGGTTCATAGCAAGCTTCCACCATCGACATTCAGCATTATTTTATTGGCTTGTCTGAAATATTTTTAAAATATCGACAGACTAGCTCTGTCTATTTTTTATTAGATGTCTGTATAAGTAATATGTCTTTCATAATGTGTAGATGTGTGGGTTTTTATGAATATTTTCAGATTCAAATTGCACAGCCTTTCTGTACATCATGTAGTCCATCGTGAGTTAAGCATGCTGTTTGTGACCAGGGAATAGACTGGAATTAAACTCTGATTATTCTGAACCACTGAGCTAAATGGACATAGATTCTACATTTAATATGATGCCCCAAATTGAAAAAGACTAAAAACAATTTATACTGAGGTTGAATAAAAAAGGGCATTCTGCCATGTGATAGTAATATATTTTTCTTTGTCTTTGACATATATCATATTGGAATATTTGATTTAATTTTTTCTTTTTATACTTTGTATCTCAATTAATGGAGAACTTTTATCTCAATAGTTTAGTGAACCATAAATTGCTACGCATTTATGGCCCATGTGGATCTCCAATAATTTTTTTTTATTTCGAATACCGTGTGGTTTATAAAGTTCCATATATTTTAAGGTTTCTTCTGTGCTAACACTTGTAGCTCTTTAAAGAGAATATATGAGAATGGAACTACTAACAATTGCTACATCCTGTCCTCTGTCCATTTTCCTGCCGTCAGCACCTTCTTGAGCTTACCAACAGTACTGCACTTTAATTTCTTTCTTTTCTGTCTGCTGTATGGTACAGTTCCAGTGTTTTGTGTTTCGTGTTACCATAGAGACAGGAGGTGCTCCAAAGCCCTGGGAAGACAAATAGAAGCAGGTCTTTGAGGAAACAGTCCCTACTGGCTAGAGAAGCCTGAGGCAGGAATCTATAGCAGTAAATGGAAAGAGGGAATTGTGTGGTCAGATCTGACTGTGTGTCCATAGGGTCGTAGGAAGTGCACAGGCCCAGCCATGCTGCATTCAGAATGAGTTGTTTACAGAAACCAATTTTTCAAAGATCTCAGGGCAGCCTGGGGTTTCTTAGGAACCAAACTTAGTGTTTTATTTGCAAGAAAACCACTGAAGTGACATTGACCTATTCCTTTTCCTGTTTCCTCATTAAAAGGGAGCAGCTTCTAAGAAAGGTCCTCTTTGCCTGACTTACTTTGCTGATCAAAAATCTCACCTTTAAAACGCAGATCGATATTCTTTGACTCAGCCGAAACCATCAGAAGTCAAATTTCAGTTTGAGCACAAGAGACTCTAAAACCAGCACCCAAATCATTGATCCAGATATGCCAGTTCTAGAAATGAATGGTTTATATTTACCCTAAATTGTCATGTACTCCTTCCATGCTTTAGATACATAACAAAGCTTTTATGCTTTTTTCCGATTTAATGAATTGTTATACCTCCTACTATATTATTTTAGATCATAACTGTTAATATCTTTTATTTAGACAAAGCTGCTAAAAGACTTTAAAATAATATATTTTTCTCTCTTCCCTTTTCCAAACAGGTAAGTATGCGGTAAGCCTTTAAAAGAAACAGGGAAGAGAAAACTTAAAAACTTAAGGAAAACATGTGAAACAGATTTTTAAAAGAACAAATATTATTTTGTGAAAAACCAGCCCCCCCCCCCCCCCGCTTTTTTTCTTTTTGGATGAGATCCATACTAGGAGTCTTTGCTGGATTTTGTCACAGATCTAGTGTCTAAGCAGGGAAAGAAATTTTTTTAAAAAAATCAGCGTATCGTCCCAAGTTACTGGTCCAGGGGCATAGTACGCAAAATTGTACTTTGGAGCAAGAGGGCCAGGGAGGTGTAATCTGCAAATGGAATAAGTTTGAGTGAAGACCTCAGAGGCCCCCATTTTCCTCCAACTGACAGTAGGAGGCAGTAGTGTACCAGCCTGAGCTGCTTTCTTTAAGGTACCGCCTATGACTCATGCCAGATTTCTTTTTTTACTCATTTTCTAGAAATACATGAAACCAAAATCTTAGAGGTAGTGTCAGATTTCATAACGAAACTTAGTACCATCAATCCGGTACAAGATAATGCTGCTGGGCTATGAATAGAACTATCAAAAAAGGCAAGTCTATCAGTTTCAGAGTGGCAACTCTGTGCACCTCAGCCCCATTACAGGCCCTGTTCCAATTTGAATAAAAATAAAAAGAATGGCAAGAAATAAAGGGCAGTCTCATTTTGGAAAGAAAAGTTACATTCAATAAGTTAAATCCTTCTAATTTTCACTGATTTACTAAAATGTGCACAGGACTATGAGTCCTGAATGGTACCCTGGTCTCCCTGTGCTCGGGTAGCTGGATAACCCCTGTCAGAACATGGCCAGTGGCAAGAGGAGGCACTGCCATTATTAGCATGCAGCTTTCATGATTGTATTCTACACCCTACCTTTCACGGCAGCTACATAAATCCAGACTACCTAGGAACGCGTAACTGTTCCTTCTATATATAAAACAAAATCACAATGACGCGTTAAATTTTGGAGCATTGTCTTCTTTCACTTGTTTTTCATGTAGCTACAAAATGACGTTGGAAAAGCATTTTCTGTAATAACAGATTTCATTAATAGATTATCTTTTATTCATCGTCCTAGTCTCAAGTAGGTTATATTTTTTTGTGATTTTTTTTTTTTTGCCAGCATTAGGAATGTACTTAACATCTGAAATCTATTTCTCGTGTAATTCAAACGACACTGTTTATTTGATAAGTAACCACTATTAGTGAACAATCTGTGACCACAGAACAAAGCCAAGTTTGCTAGTCTCTACAAGGGTGGAGCGAGCTTATGATCTTGGTTTCGTAACTTTTGCTCTAGCCAAGTGAACTTCAGATCCTCATACAGTCACTTACAAATAAGCTATAGAAGTATTTTTAGTAAATACGGAGAAAGATTAAAAAGCTTTATTTTATTTTGTCATAACTCCTAAACCATTTTTATTAATAATTATCAGCTTTCTGATAGTAGAATATCTAACTTGAGATAAAGTCACTGAAATTTTCTGTAAGGATCTGACTCAGAAATGTTGCAGGTGATAGCATTGGTAGAAACCCCAGGTTCTAGACTTGTGCTGTCCAGTATAGTAGCCAATAGCCTGTTGTAGCTAGTCTGAATTGAGATGTGTTATAAGTATAAAATACATATCTGATTTTCAAGATTTAGGACCTATAACAAACCAACAGAAAAGGCAAGGATTTCATTAATATATTTTAAATTTGCATACATGCTGAAATAATATTTGATATTTGGTTAAGAAAATATGTTATTAAAATTAATTTCAGGTGATTATTTCCCACTATTTAATGTAACCTCTAAAAAATTGTAAGTGGTATATGCCGCCCACTTTTGTGACTCTCACTATATTTCTATTGGACAGTGCTGTTCTAGACTCAGTGTTAGGTCTTCAAAGGGCCAGAAAGCTCAAAAAATATGTATTAAACAAAAATGGTATGTCTTCAATTTGTTACCCAGCTGATGTTATTCCAAGGCGTTTTCTTTGGAAAGGACTCATATAAAACATAAAGTGAAACAGGATAATAAAGTTATGCCATGCTTAGGTTCAGTCAAGAATGATGTCCTGAACACTCATAGGCAGGCACTGTTCCAAGAACTTGGGATACACCAGTGACTAGAACAAAGACCTCTGCCTTCATGGAGCTTACATCAGAGCAAGTGAGGTCAGATTCACATGGATATGGGTTTATTTTTCTTACTCTTTGAACATATCACTATCTTTTAGATATGGCCAATATGTATTTAATAACAGGCTGGGAAGAAGTAAAGAAACATTTCTATAATCATACATCAAATTATTTGAGTTTAAAATGGTCCTCAACACAGATGTGTCTCAGGATGGAATTCGCCAATGAATAAAAACAGATTGTTTAAGCAGATTTTATTAGGCACATACAGAAAACCAACCTCAACTATTAAGTCTACATTGAAATGTTTTAAAGTTTAGATTCAAAATGATTCTGTGGAGCATATGGATTCCATTATTTTATGGTATTGGATATGATAGTTGGGGATTTTTCCGCCCAGAATTTTGAACTACTAAATGAATATGATTTTGTATTTTCATAATTTCAATGACAAGATCCTAAATTTTTGAGGGACTCAGCACCTAGCATGGTGGCTAAACCCCTATTGAATTAACTAATAAATTGACATAATCATAACTTCACTTCATGATCTCTGGAAGAACAGTTGAAGAAATTGTGGCTGCTAGGCTTGGCAAAGAGGTTGGGGAATATGATTACTATCTTTAAATATAGCAGAAGGGCCAGTGGGTGGAAGAGGAATCGGACACACTTACTACATCCCTAGTGGAAAAAATCAGTAGGCCGGTGATGAAGATTTCAGGGGAATAAGCACTAGATAAATGTAAGGTAAAACATTTAATTATTAGACCTGTCCAAAGGAAGAATATATTGTCTTGTGAGGATTTGACTAGAGGTCTTCAAACTTAGACAAGACAACCCCTTGACAGGATGCTGAATAATTAAATTCAAGCACTGGAGAGATGGTTCTACCAAGTACCTCAGGGTCTTTCCAATCCTGAGATTATATGACTCTGTGAATCAAAATGAAATGGAGTCAAAATAGTATAAGTTACTTGTTCAGAAGGAACATCTATCTGTACATTGGAAATATCTAAAAGTGCTGAATTAGGAAAGATAAGTAAAGGAAAATACTTGAAAACACACTATTATAAGATACTACTTAGAAATGGATTCAGGAAAATGTTTAGGTCTCATGGTATTTATTTCGCTGGTTATTTTCCAAGATAGCTTCCAAGTCATTAGCACTGGAAATCAGCCTTTCCTCAACCCCTCATCTCAGTGAAGCACTCTTTATTTCACAATGGGTCTATTTTCCATGGTCTAATCACATGCCCCAGAGCCGCAGGGGTAAGATTGGGACTGAGCTTACCAGAGGTAAATAGCAAAGTCTCTGTGGACTTTGCAGTTTATGGACTTCTCAAAACCTCCATTTCCTCATTTATAAAACCAGTTTGTTAATACCTATCCTTTAAAGTTGTTGCAAAAATTTTTAAGTAACATGTAAAGGGGTTTATGAGAAATATAGTATATATCCAATAACTATAATATCAAATCCTATCTCTGTGTTATTTCTCCACCTCTTCCTTATGAAACACCAAGTTATTTCCTGCCTGGCATTATCTGACAGGCAATTGCTTACTGGAGTATTTACTTAATAGCTGCTAAGCCTCACACTGTTACCAGAAGTGCGTAGTAGCATGGGACTGCTGTCCGGAGCAGATAGCAGGACTGGCAAACAGATGCTATGGTTGGTTTTAGTATGTTGGGATGAAGAGGAAGCTACTTCGGACGTGAGTTTGGTTTGAAAATGTCTTGTTTGAAGTAATGTAGGGCATTGAAGGCAGAAATGCTTCAGGAACCCCAGATGGACACAGGGTTGAGGCTCTGCCGTTAGGGCTGCAGACGCAGATGAGGGAGTCTTCTTAGTAGCAGAGGTGCTTGGAGCTGTGAGATCTTGGTGAAGAGAACGTAGAATGGACAGAAAGGTGGGCTGAGCATCTAACCGTGAGAGATGGCCACACGGGGAAGACGTAGCATTGTGTTTGGGAGGGGCTGGGAAGGTGGAAGTTACCAAAGAAGATTAAAAATAATCATCCAAACGTGGGAGAATAAGCATGGTAAAGGGCATTACCGTGAGAGAGCATGCTAACCAGTGGTCTAAAGACCTGAGTTTTGTCTCTGACTCTGCCAGAAAATTATGTCTGCTTCTTCAGCTTTATGTAAAACAAGGTAAATATATCACCTCTCTCACAGAGGTGTTACGAGAATCAAATGAGTGAAGGATGGGGAAAGTGTGTGAGAACTACAGAAAGCCGTATATCAAGGTAACATGATGATATTGATATTATCAATTATATGATATTAAAAGTTATGAATAATATTCAATAATGACTTATGCCACCAACTATCCAGAGTTAGGCCAAACTTCACAGGGCATAGTCCTCTGAAAAATAGCCCTCACTTCAGACACCAGCTGCAAGCTTGGGGGTCCCCAGGCCACCCTCACTTCTGACCAGCTGGCTATAAATTCAGGGGTTTTCACTACACCCTGTGGTTCAATAATTCACGACCATAAGTCCTAGAATTCAGGAGCTTGCTCTTCAGCTCAGCTTACTGTTGTTATAGCTTTATTATAGTAAAAAGATGCAAGTCAGAACAAGCCAAATAATAAAGACCACACATAGAGTGAGGTCTGGGAGGGTCCCAAACATGAAGCCTCTATTGTCCCCAGGCATATACTATCTCTCCCCAGCACATCGGAATGTGACAATCCACATCATATCGCCAACCAGGAAAACCCAGCATCAGTGTCTAGACTTTGTAGTGAGGCTTCATTGCTTAGGCATGATTGACTGAATCATTGGCCACATGATTGAACTCAGTCTCTACCCTCCTCCCCTCCTTGAAGATCAGGCTTATATCACTTGACTCAAAACCCCAACATTCTAATGATTGGTCTTTTTGATGTAGCCATCCCCCCATTCTGAATTGCAATTACCATAAACTATCTAGGGACCTACCATGAATAACAAAGACACCCTTATCACTCTGGAAATTCCAAGGGTTTAAGGGCTACTTCCCAGGAACCTGGAAAGAGGCAAACCAAATTTTTTTTTTTTTTAAGATTTATTTATTAGAGAGAGAGCAGGCAGAAGGAGGGGCACAGGGAGAGAGAGAATCATGAAGCAGACTCCCCACTGAGCACAGAGCCCAACACAGGGCTTGAATCCAGGACCCCGAGATCACGATTCGAGCTGAAATCAAGAGTCGGAGGCTTAACAAACTGAGCCACCCAAGTGCCGCCAAATTCTTTTTTATACATATTCTAAAGCGTTGCAAATTCCATTGAGATTAGGAATTTTGAGGCTCTTAAGTTTCAATAGAGAGATATAGATAAAAACCAAATTAAAATTTGCTAAGAATTGAATAGAGATGTGGGAAAAAGGGAAGCAACTATAGAGAGGGACATTCAATTCAAGTAATATATTACAAACAGATCACATATCAGAAAGATAAGGAATTGAATGGAAGGGTTTACATTACTATTCACTATAGGAAAAAAAAGAGGCTGGACTTAACCTGGATGCCCTGTAGTCAGGATCCTGCAGCATCTTGAGTTCCTTCCAGCCTTGTGAGCAATCAGGAAGGCCCAGGACAGGAAATTGTAAAATGGAAGTGCTGTCTTGAATTTTTATTTAAAGGGCAGTGTATAAAACAAGACTAAATAGAAGTGTATATTTGATGGGTTTCTGAAAAGAAAAAAATCTAGTTAAATTATGTTAAACAGTTCAACTAAGTAAATTTGAAGATTAAACTGGCTTTATTCAGCAATTGATGAATCAGGCAGCATCCCATGTAGCAAATAGAAAGGAGTTTTCATGAGCTGTACAAAATGGAAGACTTACAGGCAGAAAAGGGGAGAGACAAGGAAGCAGTGAATTGTTTCAGGCAAAGTCACCTTCCTTGGAAAGGGGATGAAAGTAGTCTATTGGGCAGACTACCTCACTAGTGCTGGCCAGGTAATTCCAGATTGAGTGGTTAAAGGTTACATTCCCAGGTGAGGCTGAAACTGCTATTAGGTTTGGTATTAAGTTTTGGTTTGTTGACATAGGACTCAGCACAAGGGACTCCATTTTGGGCCTGTTGTTTCTTTTTTTAATAGTTCCTCCCTTTTGGTTAGACTTCCAACTTTCCAACTTAACTGAGAGATGTTGATGAGAAGAACAAAGGCAAGAGAAATGTAGATAAAAGTACATTTCCTTACAACTTATAGTCATTGATAAATACCTGACACATGCAAAGTGTGACATTCCTCAAGGACTCACAGCTGCCTTAATGTTAATGCTTTTCTAGAGACCAAAAGCAACTTTATCTTGACACTAACCAGACATTCAGGATCCTATAAGTGTGCTTTAACATACGGAAATCTGGAAATCCCTTTAGAGACTTCCATTATCTCTACCTCCCCCCAAACTTAAAAATATATAATCAGTTGCTCCTCACAATCACAAGTGTAACTCTTTCTGCCCATGGGTCCTGTCCCCCTGATATAGTAAAAGCACCCTTTTGCACCATAACACATCTTAAAAGTTCTTTCTTGACCCTTGTGCTTGATGGCCCTGCATCAATGCAACCAAAATTTAAGGCATTAGTACCACTCTCCGCTAACTCTCTGTAGTTCTCACAGCTTTTGTTGATCCTCTGTGTGGTATTCACAGGCCACAGTGGGTCTTGTTTAATCTCTGTGATATCCACAGGCCACTACTTCAGATTCAGAATTTTTAAGTTGGTCATTATCTTTTTTCCTTTTCTGACATTCCAGTCTTCAGTGGATCATTTGCTTAGTGATTAGAGGCTGAGAACATACATTGACAGCTTTCAAGAATAGAGCACTTCAGGGAGGTTACAATAATTATTGTAAGTAGGATAATTCCCAATGTCTGGAGTGTACTCAGGAGCCATGGTCCCCAAGACCCAAACCAGTCAAAATCAAATGACTCAAAGAATCCATTGAGGGAGTCACCATTTTAAGCCATGTGGCTTGCTCAGTGATCTTATGTAACTGAGTTTCAACTTCCCCAGAAATAGCAATCAAGATGCAGCAGGTGGTGGCCATAGCACAGATACCTCCTTCCTTGAAGATAATCCAGAGCTATCCCATAATCAAGATCAACTTTAACCAGAGAGTCTATGACTTTATTGCTTTAGCAGCAGATTCTGTACTACTTGCCAAGAAGAAGTTCCAGATCATAGCCTCGTTTGCATTCACTCCTAACCAGGGAAGTAGGGGACCAGTCCAAGCAAGCAAATTCTGAGTCATGAACTCCTCCTGATAGATCTTTTCTAACTTGACATTGTAAATTCAGGGTGTTGAGCAATGAGGTGTCTTACTCGGTTTATGAACAGTTACAAGACAGTTCAATAACCTCAGAGGCATTGCCAAGTATGTGTCAGCCACCTAGGCATTCCTAGGCCTGGAAGAATGAGAACCACAGCAGTCAAATATAAATTCTGTTGGGGCACAAACCATTTCTGCTAACATGGCACTGTTAATGTATTTTAGTATCATAGACAGATTGGAGTTTTTGAGGACAAACCCAGCAGTCTGAAAAGTTACTCCTCCTTAGCAGTGGCCAGGGAGATGTGGGTGATAGAGTTATCTTTCAAGGCCATTGCCAGGGTAAAGGAAAGAAAGAAAAGAAGACAGTGTTTTCTGTTCAGGTATTTTCTGTTCAGGTAAGAAGTATTGATCTGGTGTCTTTGGTGGAAGCAGTCGGGGTGAGCTACTACTCTTCCTCATCAATTGGATTCAGAGATCTCCAGCATCTGCACAGGACCCCAGGTCAGGTGGAGCCTACCTTGGCTGTGAGATGATATCTGAAGTGCAAGTCCCTGAAGTTTGGCTGCCATCTAGGTTGTGAGGGGGATCTGGCATAATCCCTTCCAAGGAGATTCAAGGACGGTCTTTGTTCTTAATTATTCCACATCAGAAGGGTGAGAGGAAATGGGAAACATTAGTTTGGAGTCATAGCCAGATGTTTGAGGAAACCAGAATTCAGGATCTAGTCTAGTTTAGAGCAAAACCTCAAAGACAACAGGATTAGAATTGAATATCTACAAAGATACAAACATGATTTTTCTCTCTACAATTACCCCCATTTTTTTTAACCAAAGATAATCACAATAAAACTGACTTGTTTGCATTAGACCTGGCCTGATTATTTACATAAGTGGAGCAAGAATAGTGCCATATAAGCTTTTTTTTAAGACTGGTTTCATGGAACCTCAGATTGACCTCTTAAAAGCTACTAGATTTTACCTACAAAATCTATACTTCGAGTGAATTTCTCTCTTCTCAAGTTTCCTGAAAATATCCTTTATTTACCTGTTAAGGCTGCTGGGAACCCTCAAAGCAAGATACCAGGTTGATCTTTCCAGGCATTTCCTCAAAGCTGTGGGTCGTATCTCAGTCTACACACATTTCTCTTAAATATGGTGTTCCAAAGTCTTGGACGTATAGCCAGTGTTTCCAGTTGTGTCCTGTTCCGAGGAGAACAGATTCTTATTGAATTTATGCAAATAACCAGTCATATTGCCATGTACAGATATTTAAGAGTTCTCAAATTCTGGATGAATCCGAGAAAAAGTAAATGTGCGGTCTTCATTTAGAAAGATATACTTTAGGCGTGCCTAGGTGGCTCAGTTGATTAAGCGTCTGACTCTTGATTTTGGCTCAGGTTGTGATCTCAGGGTTGTGAGATTGAGCCCCAAGTCAGGCTTGCACTCAGCAGAGTTGGCCTGAGAGAGTCTCTCTCTCTCTCCCCTTCTACCCTCCCACCCTGCACTGGCCAGCTGGTGGGGGGGGGGGCACCCCCTCTCTCTTTCTCTCTCTCTCTCTCTCAAATAAAATATTTTTTAAAAGGTATGCTTAAATAAATTGCTGTAAGTCATAGGTCACTTAAGAAAAGATTTCCTTAAATTTGAAAAGCAAAACATTAAAGAACCAGCAATATTTCAAACAAAACATCATTAAGAATTAAAATCATCTTCCTTAGTTCTTTCAGTCCTGTGTATTAATTACTTGTTCTGCTTGAATCTGGCTTTTCTCTTAGTTCTGGAAATTCTTACCCAGCTCAATTTTTATGATCTTAAAGGTATCAAAAACCTGTACTTGTCAAAATGCTTTATATGAATCTCCTTGAAGATGATGCACTTTTGCAGGAACACTTTTGCAAAAGCATCTGAGTAAAACAATAACTGTCTGCAAATGACAAAATACTTTTAAAATTCCCATTGTTAAAGATGTGATGAAAGTTGATTATAATGAAATTGACAAGGAAATTTGGTTATTTCTGTGACACACATTTTAAAATGATAAGTGGAATTATAATATTGTAGCAGGACATAGGAACTTAGAAGACTTAAGGAATTATAGAAGACTCAGTTTTTCTTAAGTAATCAAAGACCCAAAGTTTAACATGAAGCACAGTAAATTGTTTTCTTAAGATACAAAGTCTTTGCTTCCAGTGCAGATTAAGAGGTAAAGAAACTTTCACAATCTGTTACCAAAAGCAGACCCAAAATCCAGAAAACCTTTGTCCTTTTAACAGAGAAAAAGCCAATTGTAATTTTGCACCAGTGTGCTTTTAATACTAAGACTTATCTTTTCTTAATTTAAATTAACTTATTCAAATCTTAGCCAGCTTGACTACCATAAAATTCCTTTCCCAAAATTCCTTTTTCCCAAGATTCAAACCTTCTACAATTTTATCCAATTTTTTTTTACTCTTTCCCATTCTGAAATAAGCAGTCTCACTTTAGGACAAAATTACTTTTTCCTTAACAAAAATACATCTCCATTTTTCAGACCTTCTTTTACTGAAAACAAACATCCTACTTTTCCTACATATGGAGATGTTTCCCTTATTATTTCTAGCAGCTTTAATTACATATATTGGTATTTTTAACACTAAAAACTGTAATTTTTAGTGAAAATAAAGAGGTAAGCAATTGTGAACTATCTTTTATATGAGCATTCTGTGGCTTGAGAAATTATAATTTTTTTTTAATTTGCAGAAACATATGATTTCTTCAGTGTGGCACAAAACATATTTACTAATATACCCAAATATCTTTAGTTCCTCTGCAAAAGGAAGCCAAAAGCAGGTAAACCTGCTTTCAGTAATTGTTTCAGCATTTAATCTTCTTTGGAAGTGATGTCGATATTTAATGCCTAGCCACCATTTAAATTAGCAAAACTTTAAGGTTTCAGGCTACCAAAAAGATTTGGGGACACTATTTAAAAAGTTGACCTAAAACCTTTTTCCCTCCTCTTGCATCTATTTATAATTCACTGTTCTCAATAATTACGTTTAAATTACCCACAAAAACTTCATGAGACAAACTCAACCGTCATCTCTTGCTCTTTCTTGCTGACAAATTTTGTAACAGAGATAACATGACCCAGTTTGACTAATAAACTCAAGCGGAATAAAGTTATATATGTCTATATTAATTTTAATGCTTATAATTCTGAAGATGTATCTATTTTAATCAATCCAACAAATTTCAACTAGCTTCTGTTTACCAGAGATTATCTCAGATCACATGAACTTAAAAAGCATTTGAGTTAGGGTGCCTGGGTGGCTCAGTGAGTTAAGCGTCTGCCTTCAGCTCAGGTCATGATCCCGGAGTCCTGGGATCGAGCCCCACATCGGGCTCCCTGCCCAGGGGGGAATCTGCTCCTGTCTCTCCCTCTGCCCCTCCCCTGGGTGAGCTCTCTTGCTCTCTCTCTCAAATAAATAAAAAATACTAAATTAAGAAAGGATTTGGGTTAGTTTCTGTTGTATTTCTGAGAGTTTTAGGAGTCCTTAATGCATATAAGTGCTTAATTCTCTTCAAGCCAATTCCATAGAGCTCTTTTACAAATTATTTGTAGAAACACCATCCAGAGGGAGACAATACCACATCTCTACAGCACATATATGGAGAAACGAACATAAAGACAGACAGAGAGACCATGTATCTTCCATTTATAATCACTAATTACAAAAGATGTTGAATCCAAATTGCATTTCTGGCAGATAGAATAATTTGAGGTCACCTGCTTAGATGGCAAAAGCCTTTTAATAATATTTGTGTGAAAGGTGCAAGGTTTTTCATTTGCTTAAGTTTTAAAATAACCCTGTCTCCTTTTGTTTTTGATTTTTCTGGTAATTTCCTCCTTGAAGTTGGTATTTTATTTTTATTGAAGAATAGTTGACCTACAGTCTGACATTAGTTTCAGCTGTTCAACTGTGATTTGACAACTCTTAGGTTTTGCTGTGCTCATCATAAGTTACCTACCACCTGTCACCATACAACACTATTCTAATATCATTAACTATATATGCCCTATGCTGTGCCTTTTATCCTTGTGACCTATTCATTCTGTAACTGGAAGCCTGTACCTTCAACTTCCCTTAACTCATTTTGCCCATCTCCCTACCCCATCCCCTCTGGCTACTCTTTGTTCTCTGTATTGATGGGTCTGTTAATGCTTTTTTTGTTCATTCATTTTTTGTCTAGATTCTACATATTAGTAAAATCATGATATTTTTCTCTCATTTCACTTAGCATAATACCCTCCAGGTCCATCTGTGTTGTTTCAAATGTCAAGATCTCTCTCTTTCTTTTATGGCTGAGTAATATTCTATTGCCCATATACACCACATCTTCTTTATTCTATCGGTGGGCACCTAGGTTGCTTCCATATCTTGGTTATTGCATATAATGCTGCAATAAACTTGGGATGCATAGATCTTTTTGAATTAGTATTTTTGTTTTCTTTGGCTAAATACCCCATAGTGAAATTACTGGATTGTATGGTATTTCTATTTTTTATTTTTTGAAGAAACTCCATATTGTTTTCCACAGTGGCTATACCAATTTATATTCTCACCAACTATGTACATCCTTGCCAATACTTATTATTTCTTGTTTTTGGTATCAAGTGGTATCTCAGTGTGGTTTTGATTTGCATTTCCCTGATAATTAGTGATGTTGGCCATCTGTATATTTTCTTTTGAAAAGTGTCTATTCAGATTCTCTACCAATGTTTTAATCAGATTATTTGGGGGTTTTTTTGTTTTTTGGGGGGGTTTTTTTGGTGTTGAGTTGTTTAAGTTCTATATATTTCGGATGTTAACCTCTTATTGGATATATCATTCACAAGTATCTTCACCCATTCAGTACGTTGCCTTACCATTTTGTTGATGGTTTCCTTTGCTGTACAAAAGCTTTTTATTTTGGTTTAGTCCCAGTAGTTTATGTTTGCTTTTGTTTCATTGCCTGAGGAAACATATTTAGATAAATGTTGCTAAGGCTGATGTCTAAGGGATTATTGCCCATGTTTTTTTCTGGAAGTGTTATGATTTCAGGTCTTACATTTAGGTCTTTAATTTATCCTTAGTTTATTTTTGTGTACGATGTAAGAAAATAGTCCAGTTTCATTCTTTTGCATGTAGCTTTTCAGTTTCCTCAACAAGTGACTGTCTTTTCCCCACCATGTATTCTTGCCTCTTTTGTCATGGATTAACTTAACCGTATATGCTTGGGTTTATTTCTGGGCTGTCTGTTCTGTTCCATTGATCTGTGTGCCTATTTCGTGACAGTGTCATACTATTTTGATTATTATAGCTTTGTAGTATATCTTGAAATCTAGGATTGTGATACCTCCAGCTTTGTTCTTAAGATTGCTTTAACTATCTGGGGTCTTTGGTGGAGCTATACAAATTTTAGGATGATTTGCTCTAGTTCTGTGAAAAATGCTATTGGCATTTTGATAGGGATTTCACTGAATATGTAGATTGCATTAAGAAGTATGGACATTTTAACAATTCTTCCAATCCATGAGCATGGTATGTCTTCCCATTTGTGTCATCTTCAATTTCTTTCTTTAAAATAAATAAATCTTTTTTTTTTTTTTTTTTTTTTTTTTTTTAGAGAGAGAGAGTGAGAGAGAGTGTGCATGAGCAGGGGAGGAGTTGAGGAGGAAGCAGACTCCTCACCGAGCAGGAAGCCCAACACTGGGCTCGATCTCAGGACTCTGAGATCACGACCTAAGCCAAACCAAGAGTTGGACATTTAACCAGCTGAGCCACCCAAGAGCCCCATCTTCAATTTCTTTCATCAGTGTTTTAGAGTATAGGCCTTTCACCTCCTTGGTTAAGTTTATTCCTATGTATTTTATTTTTGGTGCAATTGTAAGTGGAATTGTTTTCTTAATTCCTCTTTCTGCTACTTTATTATTAGTGTATAGAAACAACAGATTTCTGTATATTGTTTGTATTCTGCAACCTTACTGGATTTATCCTAATAGATTTTGGTTGGAGTCTTTAGAGTTTTCTATGTATAGTATCATGTCATCTACAAATAGAAACAATTTTACTTTTTCCTACAAATTTAGATCCTTTTATTTCTTTTTCTTGTCTGATTTCTGTGGCTAGGGCTTTTATTTCCACCAGAAAAAGTGGTGAGAGTGGACATCCTATCTCATTCTTGATCTTAGAAGAAAAGGTCTGTTTCTAACCATTGAGTATGATGTTAGCTGTGTATTTATCATATGTGGTCTTTATTATGTTAAGGTATGTTCACTCTAAGCCCACTTTGTTGAAAGTTTTTATCACGAACAGATGTTGAATGTTGTTAAAGGCTTTTTCTGCATTGTTTATTCTTTTTCTGGTTCCTTTAGATGCAAGGTTAGATTTTTTTTATTTGAGCTTTTTCTTATTTCTTAAGGTAGGCCTATATATATATTTCCCTCCTAGAACCATTTTTGCTGTGTCTTAAAGATTTTGAAGCATTCTGTTTTCATTTTTATTGGTGCCCATGTATTTTTATTTCCTCTTTGATTTCTTTGTTGACTCTTAGGTAGTTTAGTAGTATATTGTTTAGCCTGCCATTTTTTTCCCCAGTTTATTTTCTTCTAATTGATTACTAGTTTCATACCACCATGGTTAGAAAAGATCCTTAATAGGATTTCAGTCTTTTTGAATTTATTGAGACTTGATTTGTGCCTAACTTGTGATCCTGGAGAATGTTCCATGTGCATTGACATTCTCCCTGGATAATCTATCCATTGATGTAAGTGGGGTGTTAAAGTGTCCTGATATTATTATACTACCATCAATTTCTCCCTTTATGTCTATTAATATTTTCTTTATATTATGTAGATGCTCCAATGTTGGATGCATACATAGTTAAGCAATTGTTATATCCTCTTGTTGGATGGATCTCTTTATCGCAGTGTTTGTTTTAAAGTTTATTTTTTCTGATATAAGTATTACTACCCTAGCTTATTTTTCCCCCTTGCATCCATTTGCATGAAATATCTTTTTTCATCCCCTCATTTTCAGTCTAAATATGTCTTCAGGCCTGAAGTGAGTCTTTTGTAGACAGTACGTAAATGGGTCTTTTTTTTTCCACTCCACCATGCTATATATTTTTATTGGAACATTTAGACCATTTACAAGTAATTTGGTATGTATGTACTTATTGCCATTTTGTTAATTATTTTCTGGTTGTTTTGTACTTTTTTTCTTACTCTTTCCTTGTGGTTGATGACTTTCTGTAATATTATGCTTAGATTCCTTTTTATTTTTTGTGTATATTACAGATTTTTGATTTATGGTTACCATAAGGTTCATATGTAACATCCTAAGTGTATAGCAGTCTACATTAAGTTGATGGTCACTTAAGTTTGAACACATTCTATAAGGACTTCATTTTTACTCCCTGCCTCCATGTTTTACGTATATGTTGTAATGTTTTAGGTCTTCTTATTCTGCAAGTTCCTTTTACTAATTGTTTACATATAATTGGTTTTATTGCCTTTGTCTTTGAATCTTTATGCTAGCTTTATAAGTAGCTGCTCTACTACCTTTTCTGTATATTTGCTTTTACTCATGAAATGTTTTTTCTTCTAATTATGACCTTGGTTTACATTTAAAGAAGCCCTTTTAACATTTTTTGTAAGGCCACTTTTGTGTTAATTGCCTCCTTTAACATTTGTCCGGGAAACTCTTTATCTCTCCTTCAATTCTGAATGATAACTGTGCCACACCATATTCTTGGATGTAGATTTTTTTCCTTTCAGCGTGTGGTATATATTATTCCACTTGCTTCTGGCCTGCAGAATTTCTGCTGAAAAATCAGCTGATTGTTTTATGGAGTTTCCTTGTACATAACTAGTTGCTTCTCTCTTTTAAAATTCTCAGTCTTTAAGCTTTGACATTTTAATTATGTGTTGTAGGGTGGACTTCCCTGGGATCATCTGGTTTGGAACTCTCTTTGATTCCTGAACATGGATGTCTGTTTCCTTCCCTATGCTAGGGAACTTTTCAGCTATTATTTCTGCAAATAAGTTTTCTCCCCTTTTTCTCTTCACCTCCTAGGACCCCCTCTAATGCATTTGTCTGAGAGATCCCTTAACCTATCCTTTTTAAAATCCTTATTTAAAAATTTTTTTTTTTGTTTTTGCTCTTTAGCTTGGGTATTTTCCATTACTCTGTCTTGAGGATTGCTGATCTGTTCTTCCATGACCTCCAATCCACTGTTGATTCCTTCATTTGTATTTATCATATGCTCCATCTGACTGGTTCTTTATGAATTCCACCACTTTGTTGACGTTTTCTCTGAATTCATTCCTCAAGTCTAGTGATAAAGAATTCAAAGAATAATCATAAAGATTATCAGGTAGATTATTTTCATTTTATTTACATTTTCTTACATTTTGTCTTGGTCCTTTTTTTTTTTTTTTTTTTTTTTTGAGCATATGCCTCCATCTCCTCATTTTGCTTGACTTTGTGTTTATTTCTATGAATTAAGCAGAACACCTACTTCTAAACTTGAAAAATGATCTTGTGTGTGGTCATCCCTGTGTAGACTGTGTTTATCTGGTGACTTTGGCTGGCTGGAGCTTGGGCTGTCATGGGCTGGCATTCCTGGGGCCCTCTGTGCTAGGGCTGCCCTGATAGGATGACCATAACCGAAGTGAGCATGCCAGTCCAGTCTCAGGGCTCTCTCCATGGAGGGTGCCCTAGCATGGAAAGCTGAAGCTGAAGTGGTTACAAACAGGGTATCCCAGGGCCCTCTATAGGGTGCACCCTTGTAGGGTGGTTGAGGTTGAAGCATGTGAGGGCTAAGGGGTGCATTCTTGCCAGGTGGCAGCTGGAGCCCAGGAGTGCACAGGCCAGGACCTCCTAAGGCGCTCTGTACAGAAGGTGCCCAGGCAAGTTGTCTGGGAACTGGAGTATGGGCCTGGAGTATTTCAGGGTATTTTGTGCCTGTGTCATCTTGGTGAGAGGGCTGAAGCTGTAGTGAGCACCGATTAGGGGTTTCCCAGTGTGTTTCGTATTGAGTTGCTTTGGTGGGATGGCTGGGGCTAGTGTGGGCTGTGGGACCCAGGATTCACTGAGGTGGTAGGGTGGCTAGGGTGCCTGAATCCTGCTCCTCTCCAGTATCAAGGTGGAGGGGAAATGAAGACTGTACCACTTCACAGCCCATTTGTCCTGGAGAGCTCTCCTGCTGTTTGGCCAAGTTCTAGGGTTAGATCCTTTATATCATGCCATCCGGGGCTGGTACGGGCTAGGTGTCCAGGACTCCCTAAGGTGGCAGTCTGGTTATTGAGCCTGACCCTGCTCTCCTCTGCACTGTCGAGGTGGAGGAGGAGCACAAACAGTGGCACTTACCGGCCCCTCTGACCTGGAGAGAGTTCCAGCAGCTCTGCTGCCATTTGGCAGGGCTCTAGGGCTCGTTCCTTTATGATCTAGTTGCCTTTTTAAACTGTGGGGTTTTTTTTTTTTCTTCTGTGCCCCAGAGCAGATGAACCTGCACAGGTCCCTTTGCTCCATCCCTCTTTCATTCTCTATCTGGGCTCTTCGGTTTTGTAGCTCTTCAGTCAGCCCTCAGTTCTTCAGGAGGACTGGTTCCATAAAGAGGTGTCGACTTGGTGTGCTTATGGAGGAGGGGAGTTCAGGGTCTCCTACATCCACCATCTGTAGCCCGTCTTATTCCTGACATTAGTATTTGAAAGAGATGACCTGGGTAAGAATTCCTGGAGGGATCAAGTAGAACATTTACATCTCAAAGGCACAGGGAAAGAATGCAAGTTCCTCTGTGCCTGGCTTGTTTCTTAAGGCCAAAATTTTTACAAGATTTACAAGCCTTTCAAGATAAATAGAGGTCTGGTGATTGGGCAAAAGAACAGGTGGGCTTTACATTGTTTCTGGAGCTACTTCTCCGGTTTTGTAAAGATTTATAAGATAAGGACAGTTGCTTTTAATTCCTCAAGGAGTTGGGTTGCAACTTAAATGACATCGCTGGCTGATACACTCATAAATCCTTTTATGAAGGTGCTGGAAAGTTTTTCTTGACTTCTAGTTACATAGTTCTATTTTAGCTAAGGGGAGAAAGCCTTAAAAATATTCCCATCAGACTCCTATGATCAGCTTCTGACCAAATTGCTACTTCACTGGAGCTTAGGCTAAGAATTGCATAGGACCTTTGAGTACACTTCTTTTTCCAGTGTCCCAGTTGATTACAAATGAAACATTAACCCTTGGGCCATCATTCTAATGGTGGATGCCTAGAGGGTGTGATGTGGGCAGCCAGGGTTTATCTCAGGTACATGACCTTGGATCTGTTGTAGCTGTAAGGTCACTCGGTAGACTTTTGTTTGTGGTTGCGTTCCAAAGACCTTACACAGTGTTCAGCTGTGGATCAAGTTCAGACACACAGGTGATCTCCCATTCTGCGCTCTGCCTTTTTTCAGTCCACTCAGGAGATAATGCAGGAGCAGGCTGGGTGATGTTTATTGCATGGAACCTGGAATGCTGTAGGAAGATAGATTTATCTTTTGTGTGTGTGTTTGAAAAACAATCCCTGCAGGCAGGGAAGAACCTAGGAATGGCTTGTAAAAGATTAGTTGCTATTTTGTGAGCTTTTATTGGTCCATGAGGGGACCATGTTGAAAATCAAGCATCTCAAAAATCATCCTGGGTATTTTGCCATTTTGCTTCCCACATTCATTCTTGGGCTTCAGCAGGTCCCACCATCATTTGTACAAAATGATAAGGCCCAATAATGACTAAATTCTTCAGAACACTCTTGGGGATCCGCCCTTTAGGAAATTTCCATAATTGTGGCCCTTATTTCCATTTTTGATCAAGGAATGAGAGATACCGGAGAAGGATCACCCATAACTTTTGGTGGTTTTATTGTAAAGGTAACTTTACAACTTTACAATAACTTTAATAGTCTCTTCAGAGTGGAGAGGCAGTTCAGACAGAGAGAGAATGTGAGTACTCAGGTAACAGAAGGTAGAGGAGAACAGTAGGGGTCCTTGTCAGTTTTATCATCCTTTGTTTTAGGTACCTCTTGGGTCTTTAATTAATTTTTCATGAGCCTTTTGCTACAATTTGGAATCTTAAAGCTTTTTTTTTTTTTTTAGATTTTATTTATTTATTTGAGAGAGAGAGAGACAGCCAGCGAGAGAGGGAACACAGGTAGGGGGAGTGAGAGAGGAAGAAGCAGGCTCCCAGCAGAGCCTGATGTGGGGCTCAATACCAGAATGCCAGGATCACGCCCTGAGCCAAAGGCAGACGCTTAACGACTGAGCCACTCAGGTGCCCCAGGAATCTTAAAGCTTTTAGAAGGTACCCCATTCTGTTTAATTCAGAAACTCTTTGAGTTCACTTCTTAAATGAACAATCTTGGTTGTCTTCAGTAAGATTTTATAAGTAGATACTTATACGTTCTGTAACAATAGTTCTTAGACATGAAATAAACAGGTACACTGGAAGGTGGTACACTCAACTTTTTAGAATTTAAGGATTTTTTTTTTTTTTTTTTAAAGCTAAGCCTTTGGATCTCTTGGAGTCAAACTTAAAAGGGATATGCCTCTTGATTTGAGGGTTCTGTGGTGTTTGCCGTATACCTCACTGCACAGAATTTGAGGTTGGCCTGTGACGAGGGTCAATCTGACCTGTCCCGTGACCAACTTAACTTATCCTTACATGGGGTAGGTGGCAAAAGCTGTAACAGCTAAGCCTTTGCCTGCCAATTTTGCATCTGCTTCCCAGATTCCTTTAGCAATAGCCTTTATCTACACAAAACAAGACAGACAAACCTGTGCACCCTAATACACCAGCAGTAACCAGAAGATGTTGCTGTAGCCCAGACAGGAAAAGGCCCTGGATGGCCCACTACCATTTCCCACCATGGAACCTTGGCCTGGAGGAAATACTAAAGCAGCAGACCTCAACAAATGGGGCCTGGGAGCTCCACATAACTGGGGAACTGCAAACTCCCACTAACAGTTCCCATGTGGATTTGGGGACCGAATCAAGGGCCAATTAAACAAGAATTGCGGCCTGAACTACCAGCTGCTCCCAATTTTGAACTGCCTAGAAAGCCAGTTAGATTAGAAGCTCAATGCAAAAGCTGAAGTCAGAATCAAGAAGAACTTACAGCCCTCAGAAATGGCAAGAAAAAAAACATTCATGGGTACCACTCCTCTGTTTCCAGTTGTTTCCAAAGCTCCCAAAAGCTCACTTCAGATCCCATTGCCGCCACCAAATCTATTAGAAAACAAAATTCAACTGAGTAAATGGGAAGATCAAGCTGGCTTTATTCAGAAATTTATGAATCGGGCAGCATCCCATCTAGCACATAGTGAGGAGCTCCAAGGAGCTGTAAGAAATGGAAGACTTTTATAGACAGACAAAGTCACCTTCCTTTGAAAGGAGACAGAAAGGGTTTATTAGGCAGATGACCTTACTAGTACTGGCCAGGTAATTCCGGATTGATTGGTAGCCTTTAGTTACATTCCTGGGTGAGGCTGAAACTGTAGTTAGGTTAGGTATAAAGTCTTGGCTTGGTGACATGGGGCTCAGCACAAGTGACCATTTTGTACAGGTTTCTTTAACAAGTGTCAATTATCTCCTCTATTCAGAGATATCCTTTATCATTCTCTTTGTCTTTTTTGAATTGGGGGAGTAATTGTTTTGTTGTTGTTTGTTTTTATGTAATGGGTTTCAGGAAGTCTCTTGCTACTCCCAAGAGATTTTGATAGTATACAAAGTGCCCTTTTGCTCTTTTTGTCATTTTTACACATTTTCAATACAAAAGGTAAAATGAACAGTGAAATGAAACTAAGGGAAGACAATTATTTATAGCATCAGTAAATCAACAGTAAGGAAAACCACAGGGAAATGGGCTGCTGGCGGCCGCACTAACTTCAGTTATTGCATAGATTAAAAACATATATTTGTCACACACTTTACTATCATGTACACCCAGTAGTGCTTTAAAAATTATATTTATGGGTTATTTTTTTCTCTCACCAAAGTAAAGGCATTTCTGGGGTGAAACAAAGAGCTACTTAGTAGGTCAAAGTAATAGTTAAGAGCAAAAGGTAAAGAACGAGGAAGAGAGACCGAACTTCTGGAAGACCGAACAGAGGCAGTCAATTTAGGACACCAGAGTTTTGTATTCTTCCTTCTGTCAAAGCTGCCACAGGCTCACCAGTGACCACAAAAGGCAGGAGCTCAATTTTATATTTCATCTGAGAGTTGGCACTTCTAAGAAGCCAGTGCCCATTAGAACCACAATGTGATGGGGGATCAATACTGACTTAAAGGGAATAATACCTCTTTCTAAACCATAACTGATATTTCCTGCAGCTGAGAGGGTTTTCCCCAAGGGCCATCAGCCAGGGCCTCAGCCTTGCCTCAGCTTACGAAGGATAACAACTGGTGGCTGAAAGATTTCCCCATGTGGAGGTCCAGTGGCATATATTTATGTTTACTCTCTTGTCAGAAACTTCCCTAGTTTCCTGTTTTTCTGTGTTCTTCGGGGGGAAACAAGGGGAAAATGAGCTCAAGAGGGTGGGTGTTTCTTGTTTCAGGTTTGTTTAGCTTTGTCATCCACATCTATTACTCTGCCAAAGGTCATGTGGGATCCGGCCCTAAATCCATGTAAGGCTTTTATTCAAGTCCAGGGGGTTCTCTGTATCTAAGAGCCATTCAACTTTTCAACAGGTTTCAACTTTTCATTCAGTTTTAGGGGGAAAAAAAGCCGTGGTGGGACTCCAGAATAAATTCTTAGAATGAGAATCATATGAGGAATTACATTGAAATAAGGGAGGGTGGGGTTTTTTTTTTTCCCTTAAAAGAAAATAGCATGTATTCTCACAGTTTATGTCCACAGAAATGTAGAAATAAGATGTGTGGATTAGATTCCCTTACTGACCTACTACTAAGAACAGCAGCTGGTCCTTGCCATCTGTACCATAATCACCAATGGCCCTGGGTACTGGCCGTAGTCCTAGATATATCATACTTCCCTTCACAGACATCAATTGTAACATCTTGTAAAGCCCTGGATTTGATTCATAAAATAATAGCACAAACCTCCTCTCTTTGGAGAGTTAAGCAACCGTTCTGCTTTGCCTTTAGTTTCCATTTAAAAATGTATACTGGGGGATTAGAATCGATGGCATATAGAGAATTTTTTTTTTGATACCCCAGTCTTATCTTTCATTGAAAGAGTCCAAGTGTGTCATCTTATATTTGGAATGGTCTAATTTCTTGGGAAAAGGCAATGAGCCCGCCGACTTCAAATTACGATTTATTTTATGCCTCTGAGCACTATTGAGAGTTCTCTCCAACTTACAGCGTTGTGCCAACCCTCGGTGTTTGAAGTGAGCCATTTAGAAACCAAGTGCATGTTTTTGTGTGGAATTTGTATCTATAGTTCAGCCCCCATGAAGCCACCAATAGCCGATGTTTAAAATAATAGTAATGGCAAAAGCCACCTGGCTTTGAACCAACATTATAATAAAAGTGAACGTCCCACTTGGGCACTCCCTTCTACCTGTAAACGTCGTGGCTAGTGGCAGTGGGATGGAGACTCCTCCCTCAGCTTCATCAGCCTTGCAATTTCAATTTCAGATGAGTTGTTCTCAGTTCCGCAGTTCCCGTGACTGGGAACAAAGCAAAGAGAGAGACTGCAACAGTCCCCGCCTGGAGACTACTGCGGTGCGGAGCGAGAAATGTGAGGGCTGCAGTGAAGAGTTGTTATCTAAGAGCTCTAAGCTGAGTCTTCAAGAAGACCTGGTGGACTTACTTTTTTATTTCTTTGGTGGTTTCAGGAATGGCCACTTTCCGTTGTGTGTCATCTTGACTGTCGCTTCTCATAAAAGGTTCTCCACCTGAAACACAGAAGAGCTAAATGCCAGCTTGGTGGTTCTCTATCTGCGGGCGTGTTGTAGGAGCGAAATAATATTTGGGGTTTCCTTAAAAGAGTGGAAATGCTCTTGCCTGCTTTGCTGCACCCGGTGCTTATCCACCTAAGCCTCCAAAGGAGTTCAGAGAGCAAACAGTTAAAGAACAGCCCGGGCTCTGCCAGGCATTTCATCCTTGGATCTGGCATAGGTTGAGGAAAGGAGGACTAAAATATCCAAGTGGATATACAGTCCTTGCTGTTAGCAACACACAGTTTATTAGCGACCTTGACAAGAGCGGTTTCAGAAGAGTAAAGGGTCAAAAGCATGATTGGAGTGGGTTCAAGAGAAAAATAGGAAGAGAGGAACTGAGACAGTAAGAGTGGGCAATTCTTCCGAGATGTTTTGCTATAAAAGCAGTCGACAACTGAGGTAGTAAATGGAGGATGTGGAGTCAAATACATCTTTTTCTCTAAAGATTGGGGTTATTACAACATACTTGTATGCTGAGGGGAGTGATCACATGAAGGAAACCTTCCTTAGAGAAAGGACCCAGCTGCCAGAGGGATGTCCTGGAACAGACAAATGACAGTAGTACGTGGCGCTCACTGTGAAGCTTTGGCATCAGAGGGGAGCACAGAAGACCCTAAGGAGGGAAGCAGTCTATATGCAGTAAGCAGACATTGGGGACAGGTGGAAGCTTGTGGGAGTTCTCTTCTGATTGTTTCTCTGAACGAGTTAAATGACAGTGAAGGAGAACACATTGAACATTTGATAAGAAAGGAGAAGGTGTGAAATATTTGTCTAGGAGAATGGAAGAACGAACGGACGAGGGAATTGCAGTAGTAGGAAGGTCATATTTGAAATTCATTGTCATGAATTTCAGTAAGACCCAGAAGGAAAAGGAGCACATGTATGACCTTGGACATACTGTACTGAGGTAGTTTACATGGCTCTGCGGTCTGCTTTACAAAGTTACTGAGAGAATTAAATGTGACAGAAAGCATTTTGAGGTATAGTACAGGATATGATTATTATGAAACTTAGCTTTGAATTACTTAGCACTTTTCCTTGGCAAAAAGCTTTTCAGATTTGTTTAAGACAGCCTTAGTATCTCTAGAGACAGCATTTGGCTTCTGCCACTGATTTACTCAGTAACTAAGTCTAACCAGATGACTTAACCTCCTTTTGCTTTTACCTCTCAATCTATAAAATGAGGGTGGTAATGTTTAAAGTGCAACAAAAGCTTTAGAAATAAAGGTGTTATATAAATGCAAGCTGTTAATGAAATATTTCTGGCCTCACCGGTACAGTCACTAGAAAGTCAGAAAAGGTCCGCCTTGGGCGGTAAATGCATATTCCTTAAGAAACTTTAATAGAGGGGCGTCTGGGTGGCTCAGTCGGTTAAGCGTCTGCCTTCGGCTCAGGTCAGGATCCCAGGGCCCTGGGATGGAGCCCCATTTCGGGCTCTTTGCTCTACAGAAAGTCTGCTTCTCTCTCTCTTTGTCCCTCCCCACTGCTCATTCTCTTGCTCAAATAAATAAATCTTTAAAAAAAAAAAAAAAGCAGCTTTCATAGAAGGGGAAAACAAGTATCTTGAAGCTGGTGTCACCCACATCGTTTGCATTAATTCTCACAACTACTCTTGGACGTCAATTCTTAGAACCTGAGACAAGAGGTTAACTTGTTAAAGCCAAGCAGAAGTGTAGATTTCAATCCTCAAAATTCCAAACTCTTTTTTCATTTTGCCACATATGGAATTGGGCTTGATACATTTTACAGTAGTGAAGTAGGGAATACTTTGTGTTTATTATACACCCGTATTTTAGCCAACTTAATGTCATCTTTGCCATCACAACTGGAGCTAGAGTTGCCCGGCAGCAGAATACCCACAACTTCATTGGCGATAACATCATGATGGAGTCGTTCACAAGAAATCAAATGACAAAAGATAGGAACGTCTGGGAGAAAGGAGCAGTAAGCTGACCAAAGATTTCCACTTAGCTACAAACGCAGTCTCAGACATTCTGGGGGCAGGAGGGTGGATACTATATATATTAAAAAAAAAAAAAATTATGCAGTCATGGGAACTGCAGGAATCCTATGACCTCTGTCCTCTTTACTGCAAACACAATATGTATGTTATCATTTATAAAGCATAAACAGCTCTAAGAAAATCCGCGCTCTGTTTGATTTTGATTTTTGAGTAACAATTGCCCACCTGATAGAGAAGGTGATAGGAAAATTGTATTTATTTTCTTCCAACAGCTAAAAGGTGATCATACTTCTAAAATTTGTTGAGATTGTCCAAGAAGGTGTGTAAAACACTCATCCATCACTGGAAGCCCCTGGTCAGGAAATGACAGTGCAGTAAATATCTTCAGCAGCCTCCTTTTAATGTACAAGCTGTTTTCGGTTGGAATTTTCAGCACTCACATAAAACACACTGTCATGAGTGACTGCTTGTGCTCCAAAGTCATTACTATTGGGATAATGGAACATCTCTCAGCGAATAACCAAAAAACTTTAAATGTCATGTCAAGTTTGTTGAAGCCATTTTCAAGTCCCATTCAAGGTTACATGAATATTGAGGGTGTCTGTTTCTTAACAGTTTGAGGTCTAATAACTCATAAGGTTGTGCAATAGGCCAGTCAGTTAATTTAAAAAAAAAATCTAGCATTCCCTGCAAAAGTCAATCAGCCAGAGCCATCAGTTATTAGCTATTGCAACTCCCCCCTTGCAGCCTTCCACTCCAGGCTCACTATCACTTACCAATAAAAGAATATATGTGTGTATATGTATACATGTCTATGAATATATGTGTGTATATTTGACAGATTAGGACATAATTTTAATTTGCTAGGAAGGTTTAATTTGCCTGCCAAATGCAATATATCTTTTGAAGGAAATCATTGAGTTTTTAAAGACCTAGTAGAAACTTTTATTTTGTTTTTTAGGAAAAAAAATATTAATTAGTCCAACTAATGCATGTCTTGGGGTACTAGAGTATGGAGAGGATTTCCTTACCCAGTGCATATGGAGCACTACTTTGCCACAGGGCCATTTTAGGCACTGACGTTAAAGTGGTATTTAGTATTTAGAACAGCGCCCCCTGCTGTCTTGGAGCTTACATCCTAGTAAAGAGACCGTGGACAAGTAAACAGGTATATGATGTGTCTGGTGGTTAAGCATTCTATGAAGAGGGGTAAATGTGTGATGGAAAGGGGCAGTGCTCTTTCTGCTGGATGGTCCTAGAATGCCTCTCTGCTTAGTAGAACATTTGAGCAGAGACCGGAAGGAAATCAGCATGTATGCTAAGGAAAGGGTTGTCTACTTATATTTTAGTTTATTCTTAAATTATGTGTATTTCCAATCTACCTTTCTCTGAATATTTTAATTTATCTAAGAGGACTTGTTGGAGAATAATTATTTTAAATTAATGTTTCATAATGAGCATAGTCCTTGCTTATTGCAGTGATAAGTTTTCTGTTTCTTTCTTCCTAACTAACTGTAGAAAATCAGAAAGTGCAGTTGACAGAAGGGTCACGTTCACACTACAATATCAATTGCAACTCAACGAGAACTCCAGTCGCCAAGGAGCTTAATTATAATCGAGACACTCATACGTCTACGGGGAGGATCAAGGCAGTTGAGAAGAAGGAAGCCTGTAATGTAGAAAGCAACAGAAAAAAGGAAATGGAACTTCTTGGCTCTGTTTCTAAAAACGAATCTGTTCCCGAAGTTGAAGCCCTGCTGGCAAGATTACGAGCTTTATAAATTAAACTGGTAAAAAATGATTCAGCCAAATATAAAGCCATGCTCTAAGCTATACCACTTGGAAAAAGAATTGTTTTATATAGGTGACTTTATATGGTTTAAATTATGATATTTAGCTTTGTTTTTCTAATATATTGCAGTGCTTTTTCTATGTACTTGAGGTCTTGGCCTATTCAAGATTGTAATGGGTTTTAATGCTTTTCTTGTCTCCTGGTATTCGTGTGTTCTATATTTGGTGGTGAAATTATACATAATGCTTTAGAAAACAGGTAGGTGGCCATGTGTTCAGCAACGTGTCCTGAAGAAAATACCATTTTTCTAAGTCACTGTAATTTTTACCATCCTGTTTTCAGCATTAATGTACGTCAAATCATCGTCAACTCTTGATATATATACATACATATCTCATGCATGTTGTTTATATGGGCCCAGGTTTCTCTTTCATTGGGCTCTTCATGCTAACAACATAGCATCGAAAACATAAAATTGAATATGAGAGATCTGTGAGGAAATGCATGTAAGCTCGTTGTTATCATTGTTGAATTCATGTTAATTAGACCCTGTAGGAGACTCTAAGGCCATTGAGCACATTTCCAAAAATCATGTGCTAGGAATGTATGCACTCTTTGTAAAATGCACCTGCTTTTGTAACAAGTGGATGGCTACGGGTAATACCGTAGTGCTGCCCAAACTCTCAACCGAGAGAGCGTTTTTCCCTTGGTAATTGTGACTCTGGGATAGAATTGCCATTCTGAAATTTCCCGAGTAACGGATTTTTTTTTTCTGTGAACAAACTTGAAAATCCGGTTTCTTTGATCTGACAATCAATAAGTTTAACAAAGATCTAAAGTGTGTCAAGGAAGGTTTTCCTATGCAAATGTTGCAATTTTACCTCCTTTGGGGCATCACGTTAACTCTTAATTCTATAGTCAAGAAAATAAACTCGCTACTTGCACTAAGTGACAAAAAATTGGGGCTTTTTTTGTAGGTAGCGTATTCTGTGGATAAGCTGTAAGTAGACTGCTCTGCCGTCTAAGCGTCTACTTTGCTTTATTATGCGCAGTAAATAAATGACTGCTCTTTTACCTTCAGTTAAAAAGCAGTTATGTGGAACCAGTCTGGCGAGGCCCACTGCTTTTTATTTCCTTAAGTTGCCACCTCCTTTCAGCTCCAAGTTAATAAAGTTAATTAATTAGAACTATGAACCAGGCCCTGTTTATAGACATTGGGGAATGGTGCGATCCACAGCCTGTGTAGGAAGAAATTGTTCTCCTCTGTATTGCTGAAATAGGATTTGCAACTGGAGGGCAAAATGCATATTTTCCTGAGAACAAATCTTCAAACTCAAGAAAGGTGAAGGATGTTGACGCATTTTAGCAGACAGGCCCTAACGGCAAGAAAGGGCGCTAAATAAGAGAATGCTGTCAGTTCTTCACGTGATTCTGCAAAGACTGGGGCTTTTCAGAAACAAAACTGAAATTCAACCAGATAGTTGGGACATACCAGGTGGCAGGTAAACAGAAACTTGGGGCGGGGGAGCAGCCCCACGGGAGCAGCAGCCCGGCAAGTAAAGGGAAGCGAAGATGACACAGACCCCCAGGGGCAGAGGAACGCAGGCAAGACCTAAACCGGAGCCGTCAGGCCCCAGAGCAGCTGTCTGCGGGAGCCGAAGGACAACGGTCTAGCAGGAGGACCAGGAGCCCGAAGCCAGGAGCGCACCAGCGGGGGCTGGCCTCCTGCGGGTCAGCGGCCCGCTCGCTCCCCGTCGCTGACAGGAGTCTGAGCAGGCCGGAATAGGGGACCATGTTTCAGATTTTCCTCGCCACAGCTAAAGAGCCCACAGCGGTAAGAGCCAACCAAGAAACAGATCATTTTCTGCTGCAGATATTTCAACAATGGGCTGATTTCAGCAATGGGTATGATTGATTCGGGTTTTATGGAAAATTCTTAATATTCGTTTAGCCAACTATAGCTGGAAACCATAGCGATGACCTTTAATTTGAGGGCAGACATTGAGGTACAGTTTCATGTTTCTGGGCAAACAGTCTTCTTCATTTGAATTAGCAGGTAAACTTGAAGCCAAAACACAGCTCAGCACCCTGGACCAGGATGTTCCACCCAGGCCAGTGACAAACCCCAGAGAGGTTCTCATCCCCGCTCTGGTCTGTGTAGAGAATTTGGCAAACACACACAGACAACTAAGTGATCGCTGAGTTGTCCAAAAGCAAAGACCTGCTGCTAGTAAGTTTTCCCAGTCAAATATCTGAAGTGATTTAAAAACAAGGGAAGCAATCTAATCATACAGTATGTCCCGCCCCCTCCCCCAGCCTCAAGGGATACATTTAATGACAGCCCCCGCCAGGGGATGACGAAAATTGCAGATGGTACCAAACCCTATATGTATTATGCTTTTTCCTACACACAGTTTAAATTAGGCACAGTAAGAGATTAATAGCAGTAACTAATAGAATATTTATAACAATATACTATAATAAAAGTTATATGAATGTAGCCTCTATCAAAATATCTTAATGTAGGGGCACCTGGGTGGCTTTGTCAGTTGAGCGTCCAACTCTTGATTTTGGCTCAGAGTTGTGGGATTGAGCCCCCATGACAGGCTCCATGCTCAGCACAGAGTCTGCTTGAGTTTCTCTCCCTCTGCCCCTACTCTCCCCCTCTCAAATAAATCTTTAAAAAAATATATCTTAGTGTACTATACTCACCCTTCTTTTTGTGACATGAGCTGATAAAATGCCTCCATGATGATTTGAAGTGAGGGGAATGACACAGACATACCATTAGGGTACTGTTCACCTCTGACATTACGTCACTGGGAGGATCCTCTGCTTCCAGACTACGGTTGACCACACGTAACTGCAACCACGGAACGTTAAACCAGAAATGGGGGCCGGGAGGGTACTACTCTATATTCACGTATGTCCTTTGTTAGCATTTAAATATTTAAACAAAATATATCAAAGTTTATATGAAGAAGTAGACTATTTCAATAATTTATATAAAAAACTTTGAGTTTCCTAGTTAAAAACTAAATCATTTAGGCTATAATTTATATCTATGCTATATTTCATCTTAAACTCTCCTTTATGGTGAAGCACAGGTGGGCTGGGAGCATATTTCATGGTTACTTTTGTGCCAACCTTTTGTACTGACTATGTAACTTTTGGAAAGCAACAGGTCCTAAAAAATAAACTGCTAATTTGTTTGAAACTCAAAAAGTATTGTTCATATTCTTTTTCTTCGTATTTATTATTAAAATTTTTGAAATCCAAGAATTGTAAGCTGGCAGTGTAACGATACTCAGTTTTGTCTAGTCAGTTGTTAAATGTGGTTATTACGTGGCCTTGCCAGGCAAGAGTGTTCTTAAAATATGTCCTGGGGCCAAACTGTGAAGCCATCTTGCTCTAAGAGCTACATTTTAGCAAAAACACAGGAAGTTGCCAAAGAACCATGACAACTGGATGGCATTTCACAACGGAATCCAAATCTCCCCATAAAATGAAAATAATGTAACCTAAACCATAAAAGTTCATTATTCCTAAACAGATCTTTGCCTTTTGTGACAGGTATAAGGAGAGTATATCCTGGGATTTGGGAAGACGGCAGTGCAGGAGGACCCTGAACTCAGCTCCTCCCACAGACCCGTCCAGGCTGCAACAACATAGAGTGCAGTTCACTCAGAACAACCCAAGCCCAGCAAAGCAGCTAGTCCACAGCTGAAGATACAAAGAGCCATGTTGAGAAGGGTAGGTGAGGCAGAGACACAGTTGGGAACAAAATCCCCAACACGGCAACCCACAAGCCAGAGTGATAGCTGAGGCAGGAGGTCCTTCCTGAGGAGCAGAGGGATCAAGCCCCACATCAGGGACACACATGCCCTACCCCCCTGTGGGGATCTGCCCTCATAATTTCCGGCTTTGAAAATCAGCAGGGCTTAATGCTGGACAGCCCAAGGGCTATAAGAAATGGAAAATCTCAGGGGCACCTGGGTGGCTCAGTTGTTGAGTGTCTGCCTTCAGCTCAGGGCATGATCCCAGAGTCCTGGGATTGAGCTCCGCTGGAAGCCTGCTTCTTCCTCTCCCACTCCCCCTGCTTGTGTTCCCCCTCTTGCTGGCTGCCTCTTTCTCTGTCAAATAAATAAATAAAATCTTGAAAGAAAGAAAGAAAGAAATGGAAGATATGCTCTTAAAGGGTCAGGACACTCTATCATGCACTCCAAGACCCAACCAGAGATAGCAATCTAAAAATACCTGGGTTATACCTGAAAGAAATTTATTGACTAAAGTCATGTGCACCCCTCCAGATCTGCTTTTGCCCCAGAGAAGTGGAAAGCCAGCCCCACCAACCAGCATTCCCAATAGCTGCATTGAGGCCTCTTAGCCAGCCACACTGAGGGCTACCCCTGTCCAACAGTGTGCCACAGCAGTCACAGCCAGCCATTGGTGCCAGCTGGGTTGGGGGGCAACTCCACCCACCAGTGCACCTGCAGCAGTCATGGCCCAGTCATGATGGGATGGAAAGTGTCTGTGAAGAACACAGTAGACCAGATGGCCTTTGCAGACATATACAGAACATTTCATTCAAAAACCACAGAATACACATTCTTTTCAGGGCAACATGGAACACTGTCCAGGATAGATTACATGTTAGGGCACAAAACCAGTCTGAAGGAATTTAAGAAGATTGAAATCATATCAAGTATCTTTTCTGACAACAACATATGAAACTACAGATTCATTACAAGAAAAATAACTGGAAAAAACCAAACACATGAAGGCTGAACAAGACGCTACTAAACAACCAGTAGGTCAACCAAGAAATCAAAGAGGAAAAAAAAAAAAAAAAAAAAAACCACATGGAAAGAAATGAAAATGGAAACACAATGGTCCAAAATATCTGAGATACAGCAAAAGCAGTCCTAAGAGGGAGATTTATAATGATACAGACCTACCTCAAGAAGCAAGAAAAATTTCAAGCAATCCAACCTTACCCCTAAAGGAACCACGAAAAGAACAAAGCCCAAATTTAGTAGAAGAAAAGCAATAATAAAGACCAGAGTGGAAATAAATGATATAGAGACTAAACAATAGAAAAGATCAATAAAACTAAGGGCTGGTTCTTTGGAAAATAAACAAAATTGATAAACCTTTAGCCAAATGCATCAAGAAAAATAGAGAAGGGACTCAAAGAAAATCAGAAATGAAAGAGAAATACAATCAACTGAAATAAAACCAAAGTACAACCAACACCACAGAACTGCAAGGAATCATGAGAGACTAACATGAAAAATTGGACCACTACCAACAAATTGAACAACCTAGAAGAAATGGATAAATTCCTGAAAACAATTTCTAAGACTGAATTGTGAAGAAATAGAAAGTTTGAACAAATAATTACTAGTAATGAGATTGAATCAGTCATCAAAAAACTCCCAACAAACAGAAGTCCAGGACCAGATGGCTTCACAGGTAAATTCTACTAAAAGTTTAAAGATGAGTTGATGTCTATCCTCAAACTAAAAGAAGAGGAAAGAGCGATTGCAAATTCATTCTATGAGGCCAGCAGTACCCTGATACCTAAACCAGACAATGACACTCCAAAAAAAGAGTAGTCCAGTATCCCTGATGAACATAGATGCATACATCCTCAACAAAATTTTAGCAAACCAAATTCAACAATACATTAACATTCACCGCAATCAAGTGGGATTTATTCAAGGGATGCTAGAATAGTTCAGTGTTTACAAATCAATGTGATACATCACATTAACAAGAGGAAAGATAAAAATCATATAATCATCTCAGTAGATGCAGAAAAAGCAGTTAATAAACTATAACATCCATTCATAATAAAAACTCTCACAAAGTGGTTTTATAGGGAATACAATAAAGGCCTATGTGACAAACTGTAGCTAATGTCATATTCAATGGGAAGAACTGAACATTTTTTCTCTAAAATCAAGAAGACAAGGAGGTCCATTCTCACTACTTTTATCCAACAAAGTACTGGAAGTCCTAGCTACGGCAATCAGACAAAGAGAAATAAAAGCATCCAAATTGCTAAGGAAGAAGTTAAACTGTTACTTTTTGCAAGAGACACAGAAAACCCTAAACACTACAAAAAAAAAAAAAAAAAACTATTAGAATAAATGAAATCAGTAGAGTTGTAGAATACAAAAATCAATATACAGAAATATTTTGCATTTCTATACACCAGGAACAAAGCAGAGAGAATTTTTTTCTAAATCTCATTTACAAATGCACAAAAAAAAAAAAAAAATGAAATACCTAGGAGTAAATTTGACCAAAAAGAAAAAAGACTTTGAAAACTGTAAGATATTGTTGAAAGAAATTGAAGACAACACAAATGGAAAGATACACAATGCTTATAAATTGGAAGAATAGTTAAAATGTCCATAGTACCCACAGCAACTTACAGATTCTCAAAATATGAATACTGTTTTTCACAGAACTAGAATAAATAATCCTAAAATTTGTATAGAACCACAAAAGACGCCAAATAGCCAAAGCAATCTTGAGAAAAAAGAACCGAGCCAGAGGTATCAGAAGCCTAGATTTCAAAATATACTACAAAGCCATAGTAATTAAAACAGTATGGTACCAGTATAGAAATAGACAGAGATCAATGGAACAGAATAGGGAACCCATAAATAAATCCACACTTACATGGTCAATCTATGACAATGGAGGCAAAAAATATACAATAGAGAAAGACAATCTCTTTGATAAACAGTGCTGGGAAAAACAGTACAGCTACATGCAGAAGAATGAAACTGGACCACTTCCTTACACCTTATACAAAAATAAACTCAAAATGGATTAGAGACCTAAATGTGATACACAAAACCATAAAACTCTATTTTTTCCCATAAACACTTAAATGAAAACATAGGCAATAATCTCTTGAAAATCAGCCTTAGCAACATATAGATGGATCTGTCTCCTCAGGCAAGGGAAACAAAAGCAAAAATATGCAATATGGACTACATCAAACTAAAAAGCTTTTGCACAGTAAAGGAAACAAAACAACAAAAAAACGAAATGCTAACCTGAACGAGAGAAGATATTTGCAAATTGTGTATCTGATAAGGAGTTAATATCCAAAATCTATAAAGAACTCCTATAACACCACCAGAAGAACAATCCAATTTTAAAAACTGGCAGAAGATCTGAATAGATATTTTTTTAAAGAAGACATGAAAAGATGTTCAACATCACTGATCATCAGGGAAATGCAAATCAAAACCACAATGAGTTATCACCTCACTTATGTCAGAATAACTAGTATCCAAAAAACAAGAAATAACAAGAGTTGGCAAGGATGTGAAGAAAAGTGAACCCTCGTGCACTGTTGGTGGGAATGTAAACTGGTGCAACCACTTTGGAAAACAATATGGAGGTTCCTCAAGAAGTTAAGAATAGAAACACTATACAATCCACTAATTCACTCCTGTGTATTTACCTGAAGAAAATAAAAACACTAATTCGAAAAGATCTACTCATCCCCACACTTATTGAGACATTATTCACAATAGCCAAGACATGGAAGCAGCCCAAGTGTCCATCCATAGATGAATGGACAAAGATGTGGTGTGTGTGTGTGTGTGTGTGTGTGTGTGTGTGTGTGTGTGTGTGTGTGTGTGTGTGTACAATGGAATATTACTCAGCAAACAAAAGGAATGAGATCTTACCAATTATGACAACTTGGATGGACCTAGAAGGTATTATGCTAAGTGAAATAAGTCAGAGAAAGACCAATACCATATGATTTCACTTATATGTGGACTCTTATAAACAAAACAAATGAATAAACAAAACACTGATTCGGGCCTATAAACACAAAGAACAAACTGATGGTTGCCAGAGGGAAGGTTGAGGGGATGGGGGTGATCAGCAACATGGGTGAAGGGAAGTGGGAGATGCAAACTTCCAGTTATGAAATAAAGAAGTCACAAGAATGAAAAGTACAGCATAGGGAATATAGTCAATAATATTATTATAATTCTGTATAGTGATGGTAACTCTACTCATGAGCATTTCATAATTATGTAAATATATAATCACTATGTTGTACACCTGGAACTAATATTGTATGCCAACTATACTTCTATTAAGATTTTAAAAATAGGGGCACTGGGGTGGCTCAATTGGTTAAGCATCTGCCTTCAGGTCAGGTCATGATCTCAGGGTCTTGGGATCAAGCCCCACATCATCGGACTCCCTGCTCAGTGGAGAGCCTGCTTGTCCCTCTCCCTCTGCCTCTTCCCCTGCTTGTGCTCTCTCAAATAAATGAATAAAATCCTTAAAAAAATAAAGTGGGTGTAAGGATGTTACAACTAGGATGGGAGATGGGGTTTGAGGTAGAATGAAAGAAATTTAGCTGTGTCCTCTAGGGTTGGCCTGTAGATGCTTCTTTGTCTTCTATTCACCTAATTACAGTTTAGTGTCATGTTTGACTCTTCAACAGTACCCTCCCTTTATTTTTTTTCTCATTTTCTTTAAAGGCTTTATTTTTCTAAGCAAGTTTAGTTTTACAAAAAGATTGAGAGAAAAGTATAGATTTCCCAAATACCTCCTGTCCCCACACATGCATAATCTCCCCCATTCCCATCACTATTTACCAGAATGAGTACCTTCCCCGTAGACATCTTCAAGAGACAAAAACTTAAAAGGAATCTTGGTTTCTTCCAGCAAATCTTAAAATAATTTTTCCCCTCTACTATCCACTTTGAAACTCCAACCATTGGACAAAAAGATATTTTGTAAGTTTCAGATATGTCCTCCTTACAATTAATAACACCAACATTCTCCATGTTCTCACAAATCTACATTATTATATGTTTCATGTTTGAAATCTTAATATTTTAAAGGCAATCTGATGATAGAACTGGAAGCCAAATGTATTTCCTCAGGGCAGCTTATTCATTTCCTTTCATAACATCATTCTAAAGCATTTTGGTAAATCCCCTATTACATAACTTTTTAAAAAATTGTATCTAAGGTTTGTAGCTATCAATTTTTCTCCTGGCATTTTTATCCCATGTTATATTTGGATTATAAACTTATTTTTAAAAATTTCTCTTTTCTCCTTGCTTTCTAACTATGGGTTACTAAAAATTTACTTTAATGATGAGTCTCTAATTAGTGTCAATCTAATCTTAATATTTTATGTATAATCTGACCAGATGTGATTGATGGTCAAACATGGAGCTATAAGATAATTAAACAGATTGAGGGCATCTGGCTGGCTCAATCTACAGAACATGACTCTTTATCTCAGGAGTGTGAGTTCAAAGGCCCATAATGGACAGAGAACTTACTAAAATAAATAAATAAATAAAATGTAAATAAAAATAGAATAATTAAACAAATTGAAACAAATGTTCTGGTGAATTATTTCTTAAATGCAGGACCAAGTCCTTCAATAGGTATATTCTAGTTAATCTCTCCCTGAATATGTGTTTTCAGACATGGCTGGGTTCAGGTGGAACAGGCATATCTTTGCATCAAAAAACCCAGTAGATTAAATATAAATAATAACATGTATTTTTAATTTAAAACACTTAACATGTATCAAGGCAAATACAGTTAGGTATGAATATATATTAATAATATAGAAATGTCTATTTATATCCTTTGTAATAATTTCAAGGCTCAAAATGTGTAAAGCATTCCCTACTAAAAAACATCAAAATTAGGCAACAAAAGTTTAGACTTTATAACTACAAGTACTCAACCTCTGAGGGAAGTTTGATTTTAAAATGAGATATCTCTTCCCCTCGTATCAACTACACATACTTGGCCTTTACATTGCAAAACCACCTAGTTACCTAACACAAGCAAACAGGTGCCTTTCCACAGGGAGACAGTCAGGAGGTGGGAGGGAGGCGTTTTCTTTGGAGGGTCTCATCTTGATTCTTTCCTTTCCTTAATGACCTAACAAGAGCCATTCTGATGATCATAAGCCATGACCGACACCCCACACCTGTGGTCTACCCTGAGCATAAGAGTCCAATTTGACTGGGATAATAAATAAAATCTTGTCGTACTATTACAGGATGTTTGGCAAGGACAAGAATTAAGGCACCTTTATAACTCCCAAAGGAATCTGGTGATATTTCTAACGTGATCTCACACATCATTCTGTCCCGCCTGACCTTCCTTGTATCACCCTCCTGAATTATAGCTTGTATCCGTTACCCTCTCCTCCTTCCATAGTCTCTCCCCAAAATAAAGGATTGCTGACCTGAGAAAACAAATCTGATTTTTTAAAATCTTTATAAGAAAGTCATTTAAAATGTCCTACAAGTCACTCCATATGTTTTCTGCAGAACACTCACTCCATCTGTTAGATTAAATGTCTCACTTTATGAAATGAATACTGAAGGTCTCTTAGAGATTAAAAGACCTCTTTAAGAAGGGTCCAGCTTCATTCCTTAATAATTTCTGGGGGTCCTAGGCTGTTGTAGGACACATTATGTATTCACCAAGTTCACCAATTTACCATCCATTTTTCAATGATTTCAATGATTAGTTCCTTTATCCTGGCAGTCACCGGGGAAAGCTGCCTCTCAGGCACTTCCTCATGAATCCACCTAGAAGGGGAGTTTTTGATATGTTGTAATAGCTTTTCTCCTACTCTCCAGAGAAGCTTAACAGCTTCCGTCTGATGAGCCAAAGGAGAGTACACTTATGTAAGAACAGACACACTTCAAGGACGCTGTTAAGCATGAAGATGTTAGTGTCACGTGGCAACGGCAGGCAATGCCTGTGGAGGCCAGAGGCTCTGTTCAAGTAAGATAACCTCAGTGAGAATGACTGTCTTGGGGGTGTGTCCCAGGTACTGCACGAGGAAGGCATAGCTCGATTTTGATCAGCCCCAATGTTCTCAAGAAGCTAGGCTTTTGTTATCCTTATGGCTTGTCTCTTTATATCTGAGCCTCCTTTGAGTTCTTTAAATGGATGATAACAGCAAAGTGTTACCCTTTCATGAGAATATTTGCATTTCAACTAACATCCCATCTAAAAGGATTGAAAGTTTACTAATGGAGAATTGAGAAGCCACAAACTGAGAGAATCTACATTCACATGTTAAGCTGAACCCTGAGCTGAAACTTCCCCCTGTTCTTTCTGTCTGAATACCCTTGTTAAGATCACCTTGACTTTAAGGGAACCTTCCACTTTAATGCTAAAGTCAGAGCATGAGCAAAAGTCCTTTTCTTCCGTTCTCTTTTGCAGAGTTGAGACAAGAAGGGACTTTTAAAAGACTTGACAAAGCTCTGAGGAGAAGTTGAAGGGATAGATAGAAGCCACAAGAAACAAAGATACCATGCTAATAAACAACAGTCCTCCTCCTCCACAGTACAACGCCCCTCCCATTTTGAGAAGCTGGGGAGTGTGGTCCTCCGGGAGGATGGCCTGGGACGAAGGAGCCTAGTGGTGCCTTCGTGAGTGACAGCTGCAGGCTCTTACATCTTCAGCTGTCCTACAGAATGGCGACCGTTGATTCAGTCTCAGGATGATATCCATTAGGATTGTCTGGGCACATAAGCCTTTCCTGGACCTCAGAAAGGAGACACCAGCCTTGCCCAAATTATATAGCATTGTTGGCCATGCCGGAGTCAGTTGAACCCTGGAGGTCTTTGTGGGATGTGGGTATGTGGTTCTTTTGCTGGAAGGGGCATGGTGCTGAACAGTAACCACCTTCGGAAGCCGCACACCCCACTGGTCTAACGCTACACTGACTACAGGGTAGTGCAGGTGTGGACGGAGACCACGCACGATATGGGGAGTTAGGAGAAGGTGCAGAATAGGGAGAATGGGGTTGAAGGACGCTTGCTGAGTGGTCCTCCATGAAAGGAGTCCTCCACGGTGAGGGCTGGAAGCAATGCAGACGCACGGTGTGTCTGCCATGTTCAGAGAGAGGGAGGACCCAAAAGACAGAATAAGCGCCTTCAAATCCTTCAACGATTCATGTGAAAAGGATACTGAATGTATTTGTGTGTCTCTAGAGACAGAGCTAGGGTCAACCGCATGTGTGAAGCAGAGTTTTAACTGGAAAGCTGCCCAGTGATGCGAGGCTGTGCTTCAAGATTATGACTCACTGATTCCTAGAACACAAGCGAGTCCCCAGGAAGGGTGCTGGAAGCCACCTAACTCAAATTCAGTTCTCCATCTGAAGGGTCAAGTGACCTGCCCGCCAGGAGAGCCCACACTTCCTTGCTCTCTGCCCTCCCTCCCTCCTTGCGCAGTCCTGTTAGCAAGTTACCCCGTTACCGCGACAGGCAGAGGCCACACTCTGCTTGATTGGGAGATAATAAAAGAATCTATTACTCAGGTACGATGCTGGCATATAGGCGCACTGAAGGACTTGATCACTCTTAGAATCTGAGTTCTGTGAATTTTATAGAATCATAAGTGGGCACCCTTGCCTTGGGGCTTATCACCTTCTACATGCCATCACATATTCCGCTTGCTTATCTCTTGGAGGAACATAATAACTGTCTTCGTTTATTCATGTTCTGGCGCCAGGTCTTACAACTGAAATAAATCAGCCCTACTCTAGAAAGAAGTGATCTGAAAAGGCAGAATTCCTTGCGGGAAAGAATAGCTGCTTAGGACCTGGGCTGGTGCACTGTGTCCCTCCGAGTGATAAAGCGGCTCTTTTGAGCACGTAGAAATGTAGCAAGTAACGAAAACGTGAACTAACGTGAGTTCCACGCATTCATGCCAGGCACCATTGTAAGCATGTTATGTGTCTTACCTCACTTTCCGTGTTTAACAACCTCGTGAAGGGGAATTGCTGCTGGGGCCCATTTTACCAGCGGAGAAACTGAGTCAAGAAGTAATGGCTTGAAGCTAGTGAGGAGTGAACTCGAGACTAAAATCCAGGCATTCTCATGGAACACTACATCAAAAGCTAATGATGTACTACTGTATGGTGACTAACATATCAAAATAAAAAAATAAAATATAGGCATTCTCAAACTCTAGACTTCATGATCCTAAGCTGTATGTCTCCCTGCATAATTCGAAGCTACCCCCTGGAAAAAAACCTCCAGGGATAAGAATCAAACACCTTGCCTCCCTTGCAAAACTTGCTGGCAGTTTTATAGTTGCCCTTATACAAGACTCATCACTCAGCTTCATTGTTTTGGATCAAAATGCTAGGATTCCCCAGAATCTCCAATACCTATATACCAAAGATGAAAATGGACAGATTTTATAAAATATTTTCTCATATACATTCCTGTCATCGCTACTTCTCTCTGAATGTAACATTGTCAAATAATCACGCATATAAATTTAAGGTGACTAAGTTTAAACAAGAACATTTGCTGCCAACGTTGGTGAAAATGACCAACAGTTGTCAGGAACTTGGGTCCTCTGAGATTAGCCAACTTTCCGCGCACGGTTCGCACTAGGAACGCTTTTCCTGCACAGACGAGCAGCTTGTCAAACGCCCTGTGTTTGGGAGACTCCGGAGATCTCCATAAGTATGGTGTGTACAAGAGAGGAGTTCTTCCCCAACCGTTAGCCTCTCTGAAAAATAACAATGTTCATCATTTTTGTTTCTCCCTTGGCTTCCTCATTTCTTTCCCTCCTTTCTTTCTGAATTTCGTGGGAAATAGAAGCACGATACGTAAGCAGTAACTTTGACAAGACTTCTTTTTTGCCAAAATAATTATTTTGCTCAAAACAGGACTCTTAATATCTAGAAATTTTAGAGCATTGGAGTTTTGTTTCTTTAAAAAACAAATTCAGAATGTATCAAGTTTTTAGATTAGTCCACTCGTCAAGGTATTTCTTTGATTAGTAGTAAGCCATGCATTTTGGAATAACGTATTTTAAGAGATTTCTGAATTTCATCGTTTGGATAAGAGGCAATTTAAGTTCCAGTCTTATTGAAGTTAAGACGTTTATTGTGGATGAACCGAACTTGGTATTGGCCTCCTGTAGGTATGCTTTTTCCATTCCATAGCCAGTAATATGGACAAATAAATAATTGGATTTTTTAAGACAGCCTAAATGAAATGCAAATTTCCCTCTTATTACTAAAGCATTCCAGGATAAGGTTTCTATTAGTCCTTGTTTGTGTTTCCACAGTTTAACCCTTCTAAAGTTAGAAATTGCTGACATTATCTTTAGCGCACAAATCTAGCAACATACGTATCCATTATCTGTCTTGCATACAGGACCCAAGGACAATGTATTGTTAATCACCATCTCTTCAGTGTTCTATAGGATACCTGCCATAAAGGTCAATAAAATTTATTTCAACTCTGTTGAAAATAATTCATGAACAATCTGTTCAGTGAAAGAAGACCAAAGGACCCATTAGGGAATGAGCTTCGTTTATTCTCGGACAACTCTTATCCTTCTGCTGAAAAGTCCATGTACAAAAGCAAAATAACAATTACATATGAGAGTCCATCATAAACTGTTCAGGTGTCAATCCTTAACATCAGCCCATTAATTCAATGATGCCAGGGGCTATGCGAAATGCTGAAGATATAAAGCTTGACAAACTCAGGTAGTCCCTGCTCTAGAGGGGTGTATAGTACACCAGGGAAGATAAACACAGAATGAGTATGCTTGGCACGGGAACACAGGCTTTGAGAGGCGAATATAATGGGAGGCTGCATTGACGGGGTGGGGAGGGATGGATCAGGGAAGCTCTCTGGGTAGTGACTCAAGTTGAAACTCAGAGGGTGGGCAGAACTAGGCAGGCAGGGAGAGTAGAGGGAATAGCGTGTATAGAGGCTTTAAAGAGGGAAACAGCATGAAATGTTCATTTAGGGGTACAAAACAGATCTAAGTTTCAGGGAAAGCTAATCAAGCTAGCATACTGCTTCCTCTATAACACAAAGACTATTTTTCCTAAACCATTGTAAAACAAATTTTTAATAGGACAGGGTTGAATAAATTTCTGTAAGCCACCTACAAAAGGAAAATAACTAACAATTACTTGTGGTATCGAATGTCCTTAAGTTTTGTTTCATAAAAGCAAAATATAATTAGATTAGGAGCTTCAAGTTTTCATTAATTTTATATGCACCAAGATTTCTATATTTAAGGTATTCCAAGGTGAACATCTGTTATATTAATTATTGCAGAAATTATTCTGCTCTAGATAACTTGATATTTAAGGCGCGCATATCACCTTCCTACTTGATACATTTTCAGTATATGCTTTCGTGTGTTTATTTTAGAAAATAACTGTAGAGTTTGAGATTAAGTATGTCACTCTGATTTTTAACACTACTGGTACAAAGTGCCATTGGATCCCCCACATGACTGTGGGATGTACATTCTTTAGAAATGATTTTTCTGAGAACTCTCTTTTTTTTTTTTCCTCCACAGATGCATACTTTTCTGACAAATACTAACAGTGGTGTTTTGTCTAGGATCCATGCAGGCAAGATTGTATCCACTAGGGATTTTCCCGGAGACAGTAATTTTCAAACAATGGAGCAAAAAATGCATAGATCAGCCAACTAATTTATGCTACATCAATTTTACATACCCAGAAAGCATGAAACTTTAATATGATCTCACCAAAGTCAAATAAGCCAAACAGAAGCTACCAAAACAGGCCTGGCCCTTTCATCTAAACAAGCTTATGTCATGCTGCCTTTGAGAACACAATGTATTCTGTAAAGGGCAGGGCAGCCGTGCTTCTAAATGCGTGTTCTATTAGACAGCAAAGAACTACAAAAGACGCTCATAGCAAAGTGTCTGGGAACCCACGTTGATTAATGTGCAGCTTTATTTCACTTCAGGGGTAAAGAACTGGAGGATAAAAGACCATAAGCTCACTTGACAACTGTAAAGGTCGCAAAGGAAATGATGATAGGTAACATGAAGTTGTCAGGGAGACCAGAGACCCAGTACTCAGACACGGACGGCAGAGGCTCCAGCGGTGAGGTGCCAGGTGGGCTGCCAATTATCAGAGGGTTCGGTCCAAATGAAAAGGGCAATGGAACTACAAGCCCCTAGAACCCCACGTTGTAGTTCAGAGCGCTCTACCCCAGTAAGTGAAATGAAGCAGATCTTGGGGTAGGATTCTCGTTTGCTAGCTAGGACTTTGGGTCTTCACTGTGGCCAGCTATCTCACATTCTGCTCCCACTGGCTCATGGCAGTCACCCCAACACGGGCTTCCAGGTCCAATGAGACACAGAAATAGCAATGCTAGGTAATCACCATCATTCCCTATTGTAGAGCAAGGATGCAGACAGAACCATAGTCATCCTAGGGCTGGGGCAGGTGCTCGCACTGGTTTGCTTTAGGGAAGGCTCTGGACAACCAGCCTGAAGGACTGCCTGTCCTCAAAGATCATACGAAGAAGGACAAGCATTCCTTACAGAACTGCTCTTTTATGAACTCCAGCAGAATGAGAGTCCTGGGTGATACGGACATAAACTGAACAGTTCTCAACTGTTTCTGTCAATGGATTGGAGCATTAGCTCCCTCCGCTCCCCTCCCAAAACCTGTTAACAGAATTATAATAGATATCGGAAGAGATCAAAGCCTCACCCTGCCCTAAAACTTTCCTGGTTCACTTAAAGGCTAAGGGGCTGCTGGAGAACTAAGAGCTTCTTTTTTAAAAGTATAAAAAGAATCATATGATCAATAAAATCTCAAGAAGTGTATATATGGTTATGACAGGGAAAAGAAAAATTACGTAAGAATTCACATCTTCATTCCACACCTGCTTGCCTCCCCTCACTGCGTCTGTGTGGAGGTGAGGACATTGAGTGCAGAGCGGGATACATGGGGGCACTCTAGAATAGAGTAGCAGGTTTGACACTGAAAAGAACAGAGAGGGACTAGCAAAAAGAGGGAGAGGAAGAGAGGGAAAAGCATAAAGTGATTACCATGGGGAGAAATGTTTTTGCAGAAGCTGTAGGGATTTGGCAGACAGGTGAGTGAAGAGGAATCTGAAGACACTTTTTCTGTGTGGACCATGTGTGAAGCCCTGCAGGATGCCTTCCACAAAACCCTGAAAAATTATGTCTATTATTTCTCAAGGCTTTTGGAGTCAGATTTGTGGGCTATGTATAAACGGCTCTACTATACTTGGGTAACATCTGAGACAGGCTCAAGAAAAGTAATCACAACAGCAGGCTTGTTCTAGAAGAAGCTCTTCTGAAATTTCTGCAGACTACCCCAGAACAGCACATGTTAGTTTTTGTTATAACTGTCATTTCAAACCTTTTGTTTCCTCTAAATAGAAGACTTGTTGCTGCTATTTTTGCACTTTGAAAACTGCAGTTTCAGCTTCCAGATCACATTCCCCACCCGTAATTGTAACAAGCCAAATGGCTCTAGTGGAAAATGCTGCTCTGCTTAACTTTTGGCATCTGAGATGTACCCCACAGAGTGTGCCCCTGTATCACACTGAGCGAAAAGACGAATGGTTTCGCACCCAGGAGATCAAATTAACTAATGAGGTAAATCTGACATTCATGGGTGAAACAACACACAGTGTTTAAGGATTCATCAGAAAAGAACTTTACGAAAAGTCATTAAAGAAATTTCATTCTCAGGCCATTACGAGCAGCTCTTGAGAATATGCCACTTTTCAGTTACGGTAGACAAGACAGTGGAAACAAATAGACCCAAAGACTCATGACTCAACATGATAGCAGTTAACTTCCTGCTCACCCAGCAATCTAGAAATGTTTGAGGTTGGTGTGAGGGTAGCATGATCCACATAGCCATGCAGAGCCCAGGTCGATGGTAGCTTTGTCATTTCAGCCTGTGGCTTTGCACTTACTGTGGGTGGGGGGAGGAAGAGGGACAGAGGACCTGAAGGAAAAAAGAGCATGAATGGGGGGACACAGGAGGTTTTCCTGGCCATGCTTGGAAGTAGCAGACACCATTGGCGGTCATGTTCTGTCAATGAGAAGTTAGTCCCCTTGCTATAAGAAAAGCTGAGAACTGTACTCTATGTGCCCAAGGACGGGAGAACAACAGAAGTGCTGATAATCTCTAGCACAGCCATCTCTCTGATCCTATTTTCTGCCTTGAGAATATTCTTTACATGCACTATCTCTCTATGGCCATACCACCCTGAATGAACCCAATCTTGTCTGATCTCAGGAGCTAAGCAGGGTCAGGCCTGGTCAGCACTTGGATGGAAGAATATTTTTCACATGTGCTAGTAGCTACATAAGGCCCACAATGTATGGGTCCTCTGCCGTAAGGTGACATAGTATTATGTGACAACCTGACTTATAGATGTGTCTTGTTAAAATGATCTCTTGAGGGAAGAATGATTGCTAAATATTATCAAAACAGTATGGTACCAGCACAAAAATAGATACACAGATCAACAGAACAGAAGAGAAAGTGCAAAAAGAGACCCACACGTATATGGTCAGTTAATCCATGACAAAGCAGGAAAGAATATCCAATGGGAAAAAGAGTTTCTTCAGTAAATGGTGCTGGAAAAACAGGATAGCCACATGAAAAACAATGAAACTGGACTACTTTCTTACACTTTCATACATAAAAATAAACTGAAAATGGATTAAAGACCTAAATGTGAGACCTGAAACCTTGAAAATCCTAAAAGAAAACAGAGGCAGTAATCTCTTGGATATCAGCCTTAGCCACATTTATCTAAATGTCTCCTCAGACAAGGAAAATAAAAGCAAAAATAAACTGTTGTGACTACACCAAAATAAAAAGCTTTTGCACAGCAAAGAAAACCATCAAAAATGGTAAGGCAACCTACTGAATGAGAGAAGATATGTGCAAAATGATGTAGCCAATAAAGAGTTAATATTAAATATATATAAAGAACTCATACAACTCAACACCAAACACATAAATAATCTGATTAAAGATGGGCAGAGAACCTGAATAGATATTTTTTCAAAAAAGACATACAAATGACCAACAGACACATAAAAGAGGCTCAACGTCACTCATCATCGGGGAAACGCAACTCAAAACCACCATGAGAGAACACCTCGTGGATGTCAGAATGTCTAGTATCGAAAAGACAAGAAATAACAAGTGCTGGCGAGGATGCAGAGAAAAGGGGAACCCCCCTGCACTGTTGGTAGGAATGTAATTGGTGCAGCCACTGTGGCAAACAGTATGCAGGTTCCTCAAAAAATTAAAAATAGAGGGGCTCCTGGGTGCCGTAGTTGGTTAAGCGTCGGAGTCTTGGTTTGGCTCAGGTCTGATCTCAGTGTCATCGGATTGAGCCCCATGACAAGCTCCATGGGGAGTCTGCTTGAGTTTCTCTCTCCCTCTCCCTCTGCTCCTCCCCCCTTCTGTCTCTAAAATACATAAATGAATCTTTAAAAAAATTAAAAATAGAAATACCACACAATCCAGTAATTCAACTACTGGGTATTTACCCAAAGAAAATTAAAAAAACACTAATTCAAAAAGATAATATGCACTCCTATGTTTATTGTGGCAATATTTACAATAGCCCAGATACGGAAGCAACCTAAGGGTCCACTGGTAGACGAACGGGTAAAGATGTGACGCGTGCACGCACACGCACACACACGCACACAGTGTAGTATTGCTCAGCCATAAAAAAGAATGAGATCTTATCATTTGCAACATCATGGCCGGAACTTTGGGGCTGTTACGCTAAGTAAAATAGGTCAGGGAAAGAAAAATATCATATGATTTCATTTATATGTGAAATCTAAGAAATAAAACTACTGAATAAAAAAAGCAGAAACAAACCTATCAATACAGGGAAGAAACTGATGACTGCCAGGGGGAGGGGAGCAGAGACATGGAAAAATGGGTGAAGGGGTGGGAGATACAGGCCTCCAATTACGGAAGGCTCAAGGTGTCCTTCTCAGTCCCTCCTGCTTGTGACTCCACTGACCCCAGACTAGCAGGGACCATGTAGAGGAGCCACACTTTGTGTCCGGCCTCCACAGGCTTGCCGAATCTTGTGTTCATTGTCCGCTCGCTTTTTTGTGTGTGTGGGTTTTTCCATATATGTATACATGTATATATGAATATATATAACTATATGTATACATGAATACATATATTCCTAAACCATGCATTTTAGTTCCACTCCACCCCACCCCTAACTTTTCTCACTTCATTTGTTTCCTCTTTAAATTGGGAAGTTACACTCTATTCTTTTAGTAGTTTCCCTAGCTATCTTGTTAAACTTTGAAAGTCTGAAGTCGGTTAATTACTTCCATTACTCTTTGTAAGTGACAAGCTCAGTTTTTTTTCCTTCTGATGTAGGGACAAACCCAGTTCCTCCCCCACTGTGTTTTTATCCCGCACATCTGTCTCCTTTGCCTCTCAGAGAGAACACTTCACCTCTGACACTTCTGGTCACCTAATGTGTGGAATTCCCCCCCCCCCCCTCAACAACTAGGAAGTCTCAGACACCAGCCATAAACCCAAGTTTGTGCTTCTGACCAGCAGGCTATAGATCAGAGGTTCCAACGCCCCCTCCCTGCTTTGGGTTTCATTTGCTAGAGTGGCTAACACAACTCAGGGGAAAGCGTTTACCAATTTATGAAAGGATATGATAAAGGATGACAAGCTACAGAGGGCACGGTGTGGGGGTGTCCTGAGCACAGGAGTTTCTGTTCCCCGTGGGGTCGGGCTGCGTCACCCTCCCGATGTGGGTGTGTTTGCCAATCTAGAAGCTCTTTGAACACCCTATAATTGAGATTTTATGAAGGCTTCCTCATGAGGGCATGATCAATTATTAACTCCATTTCCAGCTCCTCTCCCATCTCTGGAGGATGAGAGGTGGGGCTAAAAATCCCAAGCTTCTAATTATGGTTTGATCTTTTGGGTGACCAGCCCCCATCCTAAAGCTGTCTGGGAGCCCACCTAGAGTGCCTCATTAGAACAAAATACACTCCCAGTGCTCTTATCACTTAGAAATTTACAAGGGTTTTAGAAGCCCTGTCAGGGATGGGGTCAAACACCAAATATTAGAACAAGAGATGTTTCTAGTGTTCTTATCACTTAGGAAATTACAAGGGTTTTAGGAGCTCTGTGCCAGGAGCTTGGAGTATATATATACACACACACACACATACATACACACACACATATATATATATATGTATATATATGTGTGTGTGTGTGTGTGTGTGTATATCTATATATGTATATTTTTTTCTTCTATTATTTCACACTTTTTCCAAATAATGTAACTCTTTAAACCTTCAAAACTACGTGCTTACATTGTCCAGTATTTTTACTATGATTTTCCTTTAACTCCATGTTAGACATTGTTACCACTGTTCTACACATTCTTTTCATTTATCATATATTTACTAATATCTTTGCTTATTGTTTCCTTTTTATATCGTACCCCTCTGGAATTATTTTGCATATACTTTCAGAATTTCCTGTAGTAAGGGATTATGAGTGGTAAACACTTTTGATTTTTGTTTAATTAAGAAGTTTTCTTTATGTCACTCCCATTCTTAAAAGATAGATTTTACATTCGCTTATTTTCTTTTAGCCCAGTGATATTATTCCATAAGTTACATTGTTCCTATTGAGATATCTGTTGTTGGTCCAACTGTTGATTTTTAGAGGAAATCTTCCTTTTCTGATTGTTTTAAACTTATCTTCGGGGTTCTACAGTTTCGCTGTGACTTACCTAGGTATGGCTTTGTCTTTATTTATTCTCCGTAAGATTCACTGAATTTCCTGAATTTGAGCTTTGGTATCTCCACAATTCTGGAAAATTAGGGATATTTTCTCATTGAGTATTGCTTCTTTTCTGTTCCATAATCTTTTGGAACTCCTATTAGATCTATAAGAAACTGCCGATCTCCTAGGTCTCTTAATGGTGCTTTTAAATGTCCTAGTTGACACTCTGTGTGGCACTCTGGATAATTTCTTCTACTCTATCTTCCGGGACACTAATTTCTCCCCAGCTGTGTCTAATCTTCCATTTAACCCACCCACTGAGTTTTTAATATTAACTATTATATGGCTCATGTTAAAAATCCATTTGCTTCTTTTTCAAGTCTGTTTGGTTGCTTTTAATAACCTCTTCTTCCTTTATTTCCAAACTTCTCTTGTATTTACCTACATGTATTAAATGTTATTTTATAGTTTGTGTCTGATAATTTTGATACTAAACACCTTGCCAGTGTATATCTGCTGGCTCTTGCTTCTAGTGACTTATTTCCTTTATTTTGGCCTTTAAGTTCATTTTCTTTGGAACATTATCTCCGAGAATTCTTTGAGGCTTGGGTTGAATTCTCATGCCCTCAGAGAGCATCTGCACTTGCTCCTGTCACTTGCCTGGTGCCTCTGTCAGCATGAAGTTTCTTGGACCAACTACAATGGATAAGGAGAGCTCTCCATTACAGAGCCCCAACGGTTTGGCAAATTCGCAGGGGAAGATTTTCCATTCAGTGGCAATGGACTTCCCATTCCGCACCAAGATGGTCACAGGCAACTCTCTTTGCTCTCGCCTTCCACGCAACAGGTCTTGGTTCTTACACATCCTTACAGTGAAGGTGCAGCCTTAGCTGGCCATGCAGCCCTTGCTTTATCTTGTCCCCTTTTCCCTCTATGACCAGCAAAAAGAAAAGATCCAGGGCAAAAGGGTTGGCAGACACCCCCAGAGCAAAAACTCTTCTAGTCCTTATGTAGCTCACAGGATCCTACTTTAATTTCTCTTTAACCTCCCCAGACTCCTTATTTTTATCCCAGCTCGACAAGACATTGAAAGAGCATTAAGTTTTTCTAATCCAACATTTTTAGTCGTTTTCAGCAGAAAAAAATTTCAGGCTATTCCACAATAAGTGCTGGTAACTAAAGTTCTGTCGGTAATTTTTCCTCATATATGTCCTCTTTCTAAGTATACAGAATTCTGTATTTTACTTAACAGTAATGCACCTTTTATTATCCTATATTTTCCTGACATACTTAGAAACACCTATACACACTTGTTTCAAGATTATAAACAGGTTTAAAATGTGTTCTTCTAGTATTTTTATTGTCTTTTTTCCCCCTTAAATCTTTGATCCCTTTGCAATTTGCTGGGATGTAAGTAATGAAGTTGAGAATCCGTTTTTTTTTTTTTTTAATAAATGGCTAACCAGTTACCCTAACACCTTATATTAAATAATCATTTTCCCTGATGATCAGAAATATTGCCATTTCCATAAACTATATTCCTGAGTAGTGTTTCCGCATCTTCTTGTGTGGGCTCTCTGTTCTAACTGATCTGTCTTCTTGCACAAGTGTTCATTTGTTTCAATTAGTGAAGTTTTATAACCAATTGTAATGTCTGCTGAATTGAGAGCTCTGTCATCACTTTTGACATTTTTTTCCTTCGGAATTTTCCTGAGTATATTATTTTTTTCTTCCAGATGAAATTTAGAATTATTCTATCAAATTTCCCAATACACCTGTTAAAATTTTGGCTAGGATATGCATAGTTATTTCCAGACTCCCCTTTACATTATTTTACAAATGGTATCATTAAAACATGGCTATTGTTTCTTCTGGGAGCAGTCAGAAAACAGATGGCACCTGTAGAGGGTTTCACTGAAGAGAGGTTAATGAAGGAACTGCTTCCAGAGGTATGGGCAGGTCTGAAGAAAAGAGCAGGGGGTGGGGGAGCCCCCAGGGGCAAGCTACGGGATGTCATTAGCATCCCTGAATCTGCAGCGGCAAAGGGAGAAAGCCTGTGCAAGGAGCCCACGAGAAGGGCCAGGTGGCGGAACATAGCCACTACCCAAATCTGGGCAGGGAAGGGAGGGAGTAGAAAGGGGACAAGGGAATCAGTCCTGGGATAGGCTGGTGCCTCCCTTTGGATGGACCGAACAGGAAGCCAGAGAACAAGGAGCTCCGGTGAAAAGGTTTTCGAAAGGTCAGCCTCCTGCAGCACAGACAAGGCTGGAAAATGGATCTGGAGGGGTAAGTGGCAAATGACCAGCACAGCTCAATTTACGGCCTGGTAGCTTTTACACTTGCAACACCGTAGTGTTGTTAAAATTTGAAATGTATTCACAGAGAAACTCTATTGAAAGTCATTTCAGAGAAATAACTGACTCATTATCCTGTAGCCAGATGACTTTGTGAAAATCAGATGCATTGTTACCTGAATTGGTAACAGTTGTTTTTCACTTGAAGTATGACATGTTCCAGGCTGCAACCCTTCCTTGTCAGATGGTGAAACTGAAACTTTTCTGGTGACAGAGAACAGCAGCAGGCAGATTGCCTGTTCCCTCCATCCCTTCACTCCGCAGACGCAGAGCCTCATATCCCATCTATTACCGCATGAGCTCTTGTTAGCTTCAACTTTGAAACACGATTTTCTACTTCCTGATTGTAAAATCCCCAAAGATGTCTCCAAAGTTATTTTTTCTTCCCAGAAATGCAGAACGGTAAATCTTTCCACAAAGAAAATCCACAGAAACTAATAAACAGTAGTTCAGATTCAAGAGCACTTGGAAAGAGTGCAGAAATCAGCAGGTGAGAACACACTGGGCCCTTTCCAGGAAAGGTTATTTGGGATCATCGCTCTCCTCCTTCCGCTAATTTCTCTGCTGGCCTAACCACACGAATCTGTGGTCTAATGCCTTTGACTCAGAGCGGAAGTAAAAAAACCCAGTGAAATCAGCCTATTCAGTGCCCTCCCGGATGGGCTTTTCCCCTCCTGGTTTTACCTAGGGCCGAACAGGATTTGGAGCCTTCGTTCTAAAGAGCACACTCTTCCTGGAACGCGAGGACAGCGCGAGAACGCGGAGCGGACCAGCTCCAACAGGACAGCTGCGGGCCGCAGTGAACTCTACCCCGGCATCGCCACCAGTCCCCTCCCCTATTATATGTCAACAGGGTGGTGTTAACCATGAGCCGTTGTTTTCCATGGGCAATGTGCTTTGGCATCGGGGCATGAAAGCCAGTGCGGAGACTGCCCCCGTGCTGGCCTCGGCTGCTCTGATAAGTCACCCATCAGTAGAGTCTCAGAGAGAGACCCGAACGAACGGATTATTGCATTTTTTCAGGTCATTTGAAGTATGGAACTCTGCCTAGGGAAGAAAGCAAATAGGTCTCTTTTCTGTGTCATGTTCTCTGTGATGCAGTTTCTTGAGTAGAAAAGGGCGGTGCCAACCCCAAGACCAGGCTCACTGTAATTTTAGTACCTCATTTCTGGTTAATGCACCATGTTGTGGATAGACGTTTTAATAATCCCAGAAACAGAACTGGTTCTTGTTTGCTTTCTGGAGATGGATTTGTTTGGGCCTGATTTCACTTTTTTTTTTTCTCGAAACTCTGTTTGCTGCCCGTGGCGCTCTGCTATCCCGGGTCACTTACTAATGCTTTCCTTCTTTCACTCAGTGTCTAAATGAAGATCACCTCCAAGCTCTGCCCTCCCTCTGTCCACTGTCTCAGCCTTTCACCTAAGTCTGCACGCACAGCAGAAATCCCTCACCTAAGCCTGAAATTTTCTCTCATCCTCTGTAGGTCCTCCTCACATCTTGAACTTCACATGTTGGGAACTCGGTTGGCCATTTCCCTCCAACACCAGAGCTATTCCTCCTCCTCCTATCCCTGTTTCTCCCCTACCAGTCTCATACTATTTTCTAATACCCAGGATGAAAACAGAATTAATTTGTATTTTTCCTCACCTTTTTACTTTCAATCTCTTCTGGTGAAAAACTCTAATCTCTTACCGAGATTATTACACTGGCCTCTTAAGTGCTTCTTTCCGTGTCTCTAATCTCTTCTGATTCACTGCATCAGAGGATGCTACCAGATTAACGATACCAAAGAATCACTTGATCGCACACTTTTTCCAAAGACTTGCTATGGCTCCCTATTACCTGTCTTGAAAGTTATTAATTCCACAGTTTAGCATTAAGGGTGCTGACCAGCCTCCAATTAACCCTAGCCCTCTCATTATTCCCTGAACCAGGGGTCAGCAATCTGCAAACCATGAGCCAAATTTGGGCTACCGGCTGGTTTTGCAAGTCATGTTTTGTTAGAACACAAGCATACTCACTCGTTCACTTTGTCAGCTTTCACACTACAGTGGCAGAACCAAATAGTCACAAGAGACCATATGGCCAGCAAAACCTAAAATATTTACTATTTGGTCCTTTCCAGAAAGTTAGCTGATCTCTCCCTTAGACATGTCCTTATATTAAAACCAAACTCTGTTTTTTGCCGCTTTCCAAATAGTAAGCTCTGAACTTGCCGTTCATACATTCTTCACTTTCCTGGAATATTTTTTCCTGCCCCATCTCTATAACTGCTTCAAAATTCTCCTCAAAGGTCACCTCCTTCAGGAAAACTTTTATCCAGTTACTCTCATTCATTCACTGCTGAATCACTCTGTCTTTATTGCCCATCCTTCGTCCGGGCATCGTGGTGGGCCATGAGGACATTGGAAGAAATAACGGCCCTAATGACGCTTACCATCCAATGGCAAAGGACCATGTCAAACAGATAATCGCACACCCAGGCGTGTGATTGCAAATGATAGTGAATGGTATGATGAAAAGTCAAGGTGCATTGAGAGAATAGGATAGGGGACTTGATTTAAATCAAAAATCAAAAACCTTCTTTGAGGCCAAGATAGAAACAGATGAGCAAAGAATTAGGGGTGAGACAATTCCATGCTCAAGGAGCAACTGGGAAGACAGGTGTGGCACAGAACAGAGCTTGGCATGTCTGAGGAACTGATCGTGAGCTCACTGGGCTGGTCCAGAAAGCAAGGAGGAATGTGGAGGTGTGCACAGGTGTAGAAGGCTGGGAGGCAGACTGGGGCCTGATCAGGAGGAGTTTTGGAGGCCATACCAGGAGTTTGACTTTTTCTGTTTTGAGCCTGGAAGGACATGTTCAGTTTTGTTTGGTTTTAAACTCATTTTGGCTCCGGGGTTGAAAATTGATTGGAGGAAATGGCAAAGCACGCCCTCTGTCGTCTAACTCCCACTGTACTTTGTTAATTCTCTCATGAGCTCCATCTCCTTCTACCTGTGTTACAGTTATTTGCCTAATCTTGTACACCGCACTCATGCATGAACCTGTCCCATTGCCCTGCTAGATGGTAACTTCCTAGAGATCCTGGACTCTTATCCATTTTAGAATATTTTACACTATCTGCCACTGCACATCGCACAAAGGAAACACATAATAATTGATAAATTAAGTTGAATTAGTTGTCCAGATTGCCCTGAATTCGCAAACTTGCACATTTCTCTGACCCATAATATTTAGGCTCAGCTTAATTCATTAGTCTCACTGGAGAAGAATTGAATGCCTCTTGGGTATCTGTAGAGGCAGAAGCAGGACTGACGGGCGAAAGTTACAGAGTTGATTTGGCCACAGTATTGGGTACAATATGAAGTATATTTCTGATGACATTAGAGTTTAGCAAAGATGGAATCACCCGGTCCTGTGAGGAAGGAGTTGCAGATCATTACAAGTTTGAGCTGTGATGGCCAGAGATGCTATAACAGATATCATGAGTTGAATGATGGCTCCCCAGGAGATATACATATGTCCTAACCCCAAAAACATGTGAATAAGACCTGATCTGGAAAAAGGATCTCTGCAGATATAACGAATAATCTGAAGATGAGATCATTTCGGATTATCGGGGTGGACCCTAAATCCAATGAGAAGTGCTCTTATAAAGGATGAAGGCTGAGAAGATACAAACACGGTGGAAAAGGCCACATGAAGATAGAGGCAGATGTGCTGTCCTGGACCGGGGAACACCTGCAGCCACGAGAAACAGGGAGAGGCAATGACAGACACTCCTACCGGCACTTGGGAGTAAGCCTGACCCTGCTGACACCTTGATTCTGGACTTCCAGCCCCCAGAACTCTGAGTACATTCCCGTTGTTTTTAAGGTTGTGGCAATTTCTTGCAGCAGCAATAGGAAACTAACACAGATGGGATTCTGCATGGGGAAATAAGTTGGCCTAGATCCATGGTTTTCAAGCAATTTAAGGTTTAGATCCCATAGTTCAAATGGAAGATTACAGATAAAAACAGAGAAATTTCTACTGCTCTAGTTGAAGTGGCCAGAGTCCTGCCGTCTTGCCCTGATCCCCACCCTGAGGTCTGTACGGAGCTGGATGGTGTGGAAGGTCCAGTCCAAGTATGATTCAATGGGTCAGTGTTTTAGATGACAAGAGAAGACAGAGTCCAGGAAACATGGGTGTGTTAGGTTGCATTCCCGCAAAAGCAGACCCTGCATTTATTTGGGAGGTTATCACAGGAAGCACTGGCAGGGAGAGAGAGAACGAGACAGGGAACTGAAGGAAGCCAATATAGGGTGCATTAGTAAGCTGGTTGCTTCTGTGGGTGACAAAGTTAAATCCCGTAAGGGCCAATGGGAGATAGTGTAGAAAATGCCTCAGAAGGGTTCTACCTGAGAGGCTAAGAAGATGGGCTATTTATCCACTCCTTACAATTCATCACTGGTCAGGGCTGCTCCCAGGGTAATGACCCAGTGTTTCTGACCTACCCTCCGCTCAAGCTCAGCAGGCACGTGGCCAGTGGATATTCTAGAGCCCTGGGTGCTGGCAGCATGAAGCCATTCACACATACTGGAATGGTGTGAAGTGAGGGGACATGACTGGGGCTCTGCTGGCATGTCTGGGAAACACTCCAATTGGCTGCAGATACCCTAAGAACCAACAGTGTGTAAGACCATCTATGCTGTCCAAGAGGAAAACAGGCTGAATAAGCCCCTTGTCTCCCATTGTTAACCTTAATCCTGGAATGGAAACTTCGCTCTAGAATGTGCTTCTGTCCACCCAGTCAATTAACTATCTGCATAAATAAACCATAGAACAACTGAGCATTTGCAGCACACTAGTGACACATACAACATATGGGTACAGGAAGGAAAGAAATAGAAAATGTTAATTATCCAAAAAAAATGGACCATTTTTGTTTTAAATAAGTTCCCAGGAAAATACCTAGAAACCATGATCCTAATATTTTACGGAGGGTGTTGAGGATATGAAGCCCTTAAATTAAAATAGACATGGGCATGCTTATCAGGCTCAATGGTGGGATACTAAAGACACAAACGGCCCACAAAGCTGAGCGCATCGTATGTGCCAGGAGGACAGTGTCTGGTTGGCAGAGCCGGTGGGTCACAGACTACCTGGAAAACTCAGAGCCCAGAATATCAGAGGGAACATAGTGTGGTAGTTAAAAGTAGGTAGTTAAGTCCGGTCAGACCTGGGACTGAAACCCAGCCCCACCCCTTAGTGGCCTTGAACAAATGACATTTTCTCTTGTGTAACAACGGGGGTGGCCTGAATTCTCATGAGGCCACAGGAGCGACACATGGAGACTAATGCTCACCCATAGGGGGCGCTCCAAACATCATTTTATTCACCTGTTGCCTGCAAGGTACTCGAGCCTTTGGTTTCTGTGTCACTACGGGACACACAACCCAGAGAACAAGCAGGGAGAACAAGATTTTAAACCTCCCTCTCCTGCAAGAGCACAGGGCAGGGATAAAGACCTTAAGCTACTGTAGGTTTCTATCTAGACGGTCAAACCTGGGGTGTACCAGTTGGCCGAAAGCGTGGTAAGCAGAAGCTGAAAAGCCAGGGCAAAATTGCAGAAAGCAGAAAAGGGGAATAACTTCCGTGCCCAGGAATGGGACTTCCCAAAGAGCCTGGAATTTCCTGGATGGAGGGGAGATGCGTGGTTTCTGGCGGGCAAGCTCCTGTGGAGAGCTTCTGGCTTACCCACAAGCCTTGTCCCACCTCTCTAAACCGTGTCCCTGCTGGCTTTCCCCAGAGCATCCACATTTCCTACCAACTTTGCAAAAATGCCCCCACTCTGAACCCTTCTCTCCAACCCACCAACTGTTCAGAAGTATGTTAAGCAGATGTAGTGGAATTAACAAAATCTATTTATAGGATTTTTTTTTCTTGAGGAACTTGAAGATAAAATTTGAGTGATGCAAAAGTCCTCCTGGAGCTATTTCTGTACCTGCAGAAAGGTAGATTAGAAAGAGGACTGTCATCTGATGAATGGTATGACTCGTCTTCGGGCTAAGAACCTGGAGTCTCTGTGCAAGGTGTGCTGCCAAGACAAACTGCTGACACTCACTGTACCTCAGTTTTCCCATATGCAAAGTGGAGATAAAAATATACCTCCCCACCGGGGACGTTCTGAGGATTAGCGAAACAGTATCAGTGAGGCACTTTGTGGTGTTACATACCCCAAAAGGTATTACCATTATAAAAATGCACAATGCAAAACTCTATTTTTTACTTTGTGACTTTGATGGCATGAACAAACTTTACCCTCCAGCTTTTTAATATGATTATAAGCCCTTTACAAGAATACAGCTTTCACTCTGCACAGCAGGATACATAATATTTCTTATAAATTTAATTTAGAAAACGGCAGGAAAATAATGTTAAGGATTTGCCTTAAACCTACTAAAGCAAGGCAAATCCATTAATACTGCCACTCCATCTTTAACTCGACACATTGTGCTCTAAGATGACAGTCTTCTAAGATCCCCGCTTTTCTTTGAACAATAAACGTAAACTTGAGATACAGGACACATTTTGTCTCTGAATTTTTTTTCCCTAATGCTGCCGACTCAGATCCCTAACAAACTCCTTAACGTTTCTTTCTTCTTTTGAAGTGGGGGTCTGAGAAGTTCTGAGGTACGTTTCCTGTTGACTTCCAATAAGGGATGGTCTTCCCTTAGCATTCCGCTACTCACCTGAACTTTTGAATGCCTGCAGTTACAAGCAATGCGTATGCCCTAAGGGAACGTGGAACTGGGAAGCTTTTAGCTTTTGGTTAAAGATGCAAAGGTCCTTCCTTCAAGGACTAGAAAAAAAAAAAAAAGATTCACTACTTTGGACAAATTGTCCCTGGTGGGAGGGCCCCTGCGTCTCCAAATGCAGGTCCCTTTTGAGGTGTTCTCTAGGACTACTGTAATAAATTATTACAAATGCAGTGGCTTAAAACAGCACACATTTATTATCTTACATTTCTGTAGATTACAAGTTCAAAACGGGTCTCACTTGGCTAAAATCAAGGTATTGGCAGGGCTGTGCTTCTTCTGTAGGTTTGAGGGGAGAATCTGTCCTTGACTTTTCCTGCTGTCTGCATCTCCTGCCTCACAGCCACTTTCCTGCATCCTCACAGCCCCCAGTGCTACAAGAAGGACTTGCCCTATCACTGACATCCTCTGCTTCCCTCTTCTACCTTTAAGGCTCTTTGTGATGACATCTGGCCCACCCACATCATCGAGGAGAGTCTCACCCGCCTCCTGCTGATCTGACATGTGACCTTCATTCTCCTTTACCGTGTCACCGAATATGTTCACAGTTTCCAGGGATTAGGCATGGACAGCTCTGAAGGCAGAGGCTGTCATTCTGCCTGCCACAGGATGCACGCACATTCCCTAACTCACGGGGAATAGACGGACTCATACAGACAACATGGGTCCCACCAACTCCAGGGATGGTGTGATGGGATGTCGTTCCTAGTGTTGGAAGGCGGCTGGACCATTGACCTTCCCTACCCCTCAAGTTTCTTGTTCCATGAGCAATGACTTTTTTCTTTTCAGGCCTTGTATTCCCAAAATCTCAGTCTCCGCTCTATTCATGGTTGAGAGCTCGGCTCATCACACCCAGGTTAGGGCCAGCCTGAGTGTCTCCTGTAGAGAACACTTATCTCCCTGCAGTGATCTGAATGCCTTTCAGAAGTTCTAAATACCGAATGCTGAAGCTGAATCCTTGTTCTAGATCTCCACCCTACATTTGTTGAGATAGCAACTGATTTGCGTTTTTGTGACCTTGACTGAAGCCAAGTCTGGCCACAGTTAAATTCAACACTGTTTGTCTCTGCTCTCACATAGCTACATGGCCCCCAGGCACTGTGGGAAGCCCTTTGCATAGGGGATAGTAGCGTGTAATCTTTCAGATGTACAGATCTTCAGAGAAATAACATCTCTCACCCAAGTCTCATAGTTTCATCACCTTGAACAAACCCAGGTTACTCTGACTCTAGGACCATGCCGTCCCCTCACCTGGGTACCCATGACTTACAGGTACCCCCTGCCCTCCTCGGTCTTAGGACCCTCCACCCCTTCTTCAGTGCTCTTTCTCCGTCCTCTTCCCCTTATCCTTGCATGGCATCTGTCTTCGGGCAGACTCCTTGACTGGATGCAATTAGTTAATTACTCTAGGAATTCCTTATCCTTGCAAAGAAGCCCTAGGAGCAACAGAAAGGGGTAGGAGTTCCTACGCCCTGACACTCTGATGAGAAGAGACCTCTGGTCACCAGGGGTCCTTGCATCCTTCCGCAGGGCAGCTGTCTCGGCTTCAGCCCCTGTTCATCCCACGTGGAAGCAAATGAAGCCAAAGCATCCCCTCTGTGAGATTCTATAGTATTCAAGGAGGGAAGTGAGTTAGATTGACTGGCAACCAAAGATTAATTGGGTCTGTGTGGGTAAGTGGTTGATGGGACAAGGTCAGCCTCTGCTCTGTGTCAGCTTGAAAGAGGATGTTGGGAGTGGAGTCAGAAGGCTGTGAAGGGCAGCCTCAGGGTCACAATGACAGCAGCTCGGGGAAGGCTCTGGGCTGTGAAGTAAAACAACCACAAGTGTAAATGACCCGGGCCTCTGATGCTGTGCGGCAGAGACGTTCGTGCCTTTAGACTGACATTCAAATGACTGAAACATCACCCGCCTCAGCGCCTGATCGACACCGAGGGAAAATGAACTCAGATCACCAACCAAGGGTTTGCCGTTTCCTAAACAGGCTGTTAAAAGGTTTCTCGGTCCCTAAGGTCTCAGGCCTTTGTGATAATGTCACAGTAAGGTACAGTTAGTGCACTGCATGGGTGGCCCGTTTAAAATATTTACCTCCAAATGAGCCGATTAAATTTCTAAAAATATTAAGTCTCTAACAGATATAGCTCTTGCCCCCAAAGACAGATTAAAAGAAAAACACATCAAATGCATCGGTGGGCATCACTCCTGATACATTTGAAGCTCGCCGCTGTGAAACAGTGCCAGCCATTTCTTCTCCGACGTGGCTATCTCTCTTCAAGGGAAGACTTGGGGGAAGGAGGTAAAACAGGAAATTCTAAGTATCCAAAGAGTCCTCCTGTAGAATGGTTACATTGCAAGCACACAATTCCCCACGGCACAAATGGAATGGTGTCCAGAGCAGCCCGGCGGCCCCTCTCCCGGGGGGGGGGGGGGCTCCTTGCTGTAGCCACTGGGCCAGGGC